>NC_141543.1:39877500-40162500 GCF_021556685.1 Rattus norvegicus | reverse complement strand
ACAGGACCACAGCCCTGAGCAGTGGGAATCGGTCAGTCCAGCCATGGGTGTTGGGTAGGCAAGTGAACAGCCCACAGCTGTGGAAGGAACTCAGACACCAGGGGCAGAATGTCGAACAGATCACTGAGAAAAGCCAAACCAACCAAGCTATGCTTAGGACAGAATCTTCATGACAGAAAAACCTGCTCCTCCATGCAACCCGGAGGAAAGACTGGAGGTGTCTTCAATTACCTGGGTGGTGTGCGAGTGAGGGCTTTGTTTTCTGAGTTACCCACATCTGCATTTCTGCCTTTCCCTCCAACAATGAGCTTGTATCATTTTATACAAACAGAAAAGAGGTGCTCTCAGTTTGGAAAGAGGGAGAGAGAAAGGGAGGGAAGGAGGGAGAGAAGGAAGGGAGGAAGGGAAGGAGAGAGAGAGAGAGAGAGAGAGAGAGAGAGAGAGAGAGAGAGAGAGAGAAGGCAAGGGAAGATGGAGGGGTGACTGAATGGAGGTGGAGCCATTGCTCTCTGTGTGTGCACCACAGCCTGGGCTCTCTGGGTTGCCACCAGGAGGAGGCAGCCTGCTGGTGCTGAGACTTCACACAGCTCTGGGGGGAAGCCAGGCAGCCAATTACTCTAAAAGGCAGCAGATGTGGCTTCCTCTCCCTCCAGCCACTTATTACTCTGCAGAGGTAATAACGCGTCGGAGCATTTAGGGCACATTTGAGTATGACAAAGAGCAGGGATGATGGATTCCAAGCCATTTGTCAAAGCCGGAGTTGGCATGAAAGGTAGCTCCTCGGCTACCTCCCAATTACAGCCACCCTGGGCGCCCTCTTTTCTGAATCCAGTGCCGCATCGCAGCTGCCTTTACCATGAGCTCCAGGGCTCAGGTAGTCGGAGCACTAGCCGCAACTGCACTGTGCTTTTACGGTTTTCAGAGTCAGACCACCGTGCACACCCTGCCTTAGAGTCTGCAGAGTTAGGCTGCCTGGGCAACCTTTCACAGTCCACACCGTCAGCCTGACACTATGACACAGTTACAGTGTGCAGTGACGGTCAGACGGGAGATGCTACTGTCCCGGGTCCTGGGTCTCTTCCTACAAACTTAAGGAACTAAGTCTCTGTCCCAGGCTGACCCCTGGGCTACTACATGACAAACCCATGCACTTCTAGTACCTCTGGCTCCATTGTCAGACTCGGTTGTTCGTACGACGTCGTTTTTACTGAAATATCATCTACAGCCTGGGATGCACATAGGACCGAGCCAGCTCGGTAAATTCTCCTGATGACGTTGACCATATGCAGGCCAGCAGCACACACACTAGAAGACAGAGGTTTCCAGTTTGCAAACCCTTATGCTCGTGTCCCTTTATACTAAAGGTGCGAGTTCCAACCATGAGGAGACATGAATAAAAGCCGCCACATTGGAAAACATCGTTGTACACACTGACTTTCAGGTTTTGAACACGTGGTACCTTGGCAGAGGCATCCCCTGAACACAGGAAGAAGATGGAGGTGAGCCCTTTCATGTCTGACACCATAGACAACAAGATGGGCCACAGGAAGCAGCTGTTAGGCCACACCCACCTGCTTGGCCACGCCCATCTGGGATCAGAACTTCTTCTCATCAAAATATATGTCAGGGATCCCTAATCCAGAAATCTGAACTGCTCCAAAATCTGAATACTTTACATGTCAACATGAAGCCTCAAGTGGAGAAGCCCCACTCTGGAATGTGCACACATTAGTAGTAACATTGGCTAGCATTTCCTCCAGGCTGCGTGTGTTCAAGTACTATAGAAATATTAGTGAGTCTTGTGTTGGACTTGGATCATGTCCACAAGATATCCCACTATGGAAGTGTAAAGGTTCCAAATCTGAAAACAATTGGAAATTGGAAATACTTCTGGGTCCCAAGTATGTCGGATGAGAGACACCCTGCCTGTGTCCTTTAACTATAATTGGCCATTTGATGCAAATAATTACAGTGTAGTGTGGGGGTTAGGGATACCTGGACTAGAGAGGGTGATGGTGAAGGGTGGATTGTGTCTTCTACACAGAACAGAAGCTGAAGTCCCAGCCCCCACAACCTCAAAATAGGGTCTTCTATGGAAACAGGGTCATAGCTGACTTGAATCCCCTGAATGAGGATGAACTAGAGATCCTCAGAGGAATGGAACATCCGTGCACCCCGGCACACAGAGGGAACATGCTACGACACGGATGAGAGCCTACAGTGCTGTGGCTTCACATCAAAGAACACAAAGAATTCCAAGGAAGTCACTGGAAGCTAAGGGGAGGGCAAGAAGAGGTTCCAGGGGCACCAGAACTATGTCGCCTTTTAGAATATATTTTATTTTTTAAATTATATGTATATGTCCGTGTGTACATTCGAACACAGGTGCCCATAGAGGCCGGACAAGGACACCGGATTCCCTGGCGTTGGAATAACAGGTGGTTGTGAACTTGGATGCTGTGGACTGAATGAGGAGGGTTCTCTACAAGAGCAATGAGTGCTTTTACCTACTTAGCCATCTCTCCAGTCCCTGTAGTCATCTTGCTTTTGGCCTTCATGCTACTGTAAGGGTGAGAGAACATATTTCTATTGTGTTATGGCATCCTGGTTGGTGGCACTTTATTAGGCTGTCGTAGGACACGGACACATGTGCAAAGACTGGGAGCCTTGGAAGCACTGGCACAGGCTCACACGCCTTAGCAAGAAGTGCAGCATCATTTGAAGATGAGATGTGCTGCGTTAATGATGTTGCAGTGGGGAGAATTCTAAGATGGCCCTAAATTCTCACCCTGGTGTATTTGCATTGTCCCCTTGTATTATCTTCTACCCTTGAGTGTTGGCAGGGCCTGTCAATATGACGGATGTCACTCCTGTGATTAGGTTATGTTCTCTGGCAAAGAGGAAGGGAGTTTCGAAAATTGAATTAAGGCCCTTCATCAGTTGACTGAGTTAATCAAGAGGGAGGAGGTCCTCGGCAAACCTAACCTGATAAGGTGAGATTTGAAAGAAAGTCTAGACTAAGGCTTTCTCATATTGGAAAAGCAAGCTGTCATGAATTCTGAAGCTGCAAAAACATAAAACAAAATAAAAGTGAATTGTATCATAAGTCAAATGAGCTTGAAAGGAGACCCTCAATCTCAGATGGGACTCAGCCCCAGCACCAGACTGTAAGACCATAACAGAAGGACCTAGACAAACATCCATGAATACCTGACTCTTGGAAACTCAAATAACAAACAAGTATTTTAATAATACTAAAGGGGAGATCACAAACCTGCAGGTGGAAATTTGAGAAAATGAGGCTTTGTGGATGGGAGGCTTGGAGAGATATACACACAGGGCTCCTATATGAAGTTCCCCGAAATAAAATTATAAAAAGAAGTAAATAAGTGTGTTTCGCATCTTTAAGAAGGCTCTGTTTGGGTGGCACTTGTGTATTATGACCCTTAAGCACTGACACAGTCTGATAAAGGGTTAAAGTGAGATAATAAAGGACATTAGATAGAGCTACAAATACACAACTAACCCAAAAGACATTAGAAAAACAAGATAAAGGGATGAGAGAGTAATGAAACAAGTCAAAATAGATTGGAGGAGGTTGGAGAGATGGATCAGGGGATTAAAATTTGTACTCCTCACAGCCATCCACAACCACAGCTCCTGGGAATCTGATGCCCTCTTTTGGCCCTGCAGGTACAGCACACACACACACACACACACACACACACAGAGAGAGAGAGAGAGAGAGAGAGAGAGAGAGAGAGAGAGAGAGAGAGAGACATACACAGAGAAACACAGAGAGGAGAGAGACATACACATACATACATACATACATACAGACACACACACACACACACACACACACACACACACACACGAAAGTGAGCTGGGAGCTTACATCTCTGGGAGCTGGGGAATGGGGACAGTGTGACTTACATCCAATCTCTTTCCTCCATGTTTTTGAAATTCCCTGTAAGAGAAGGTTGCGGGGGGAATGAGGAGGGCCTATGACTTTCTTCCTGGAAGTCCTGGCAAGCCCGAATACTGTGTCACCTTGGGCTTTGGCAGGCAGACCTGCTGGGTCCTGGTCCCTGTCTGAGCTGCGGAAAAGACGGTGGCAGGAGGGGATGCCAGGCTCCCCGTCGCTCTTTCTCCTCATTAAGGTGAGTGGCAGCCTGCTGATCACGCTCATTATGTAAAATGTGCCTCTGTCAACGGTTCTGCGCACGGAATTGGTTACGGCACAATAACCTAATTTGTTCCTCCTTCTTAGGCTTGCTGTTTGCAAAATAGAAGTACATTTTCCCCAAGAACGTTTCAGAACGGTAACCCGAAGCACTTGGCACCCCTTCCATCACCCCCAGTGCTATACAATTTGGCTGCGCTCATGCCCAAACATCTGTTTGCAAACCACAGGCCACTGGGGACCTGCAACTCTTGTCCCCTGAGCAGCTGTCACACACTCTGTCATCGCAGCCTCTTTAAGCCTTTCCCGCAATCTGCCTTGCACAGGCTCACAAGACCTCTGTGTGTGCCATTTTTTATCCTTAAAGGGCTTGTCAAAGCAGCCCCACAGCCAGAAGCACTAAGCTGGGGAAAGCTCTGGTGTGGCCCAGACATGGCCACTTCCCAGATGACTGATGGATGCTCTTACCAGATACTGAGGTGCTGGGAAGTTAAACCGTTTGATGGGAATGTGTCACCAGTAGATAGCAAATTACTCTAGGGGGCTACAGAATATGACTGACCTCTGAGGACCCAGAGCCAGTCCAAAAGCATAGTGGCCAGGGCCTGGAAACAGAGTGTGCAGTGAGACCGTCTTGTCTGTTGTGGCTCAGCCCCACCCCTTGCTGGTCCATCTCTTGTGCATGGAGTTTGCTGGAGGCTGGCAGGGAACCATGGGGATGACTGGGTAAGGGAGGTTCAGATAGAGAATGTGAAGATGCAGTGGGGTGGTAAGAAAGCGTCCTGGGGGCTGGGGATTTAGCTCAGTGGTAGAGCGCTTACCTAGGAAGCACAAGGCCCTGGGTTCGGTCCCCAGCTCCGAAAAAAAGAACCAAAAAAAAAAAAAAAAAAAAGAAAGCGTTCTGTTCTGTAGCACAGTGGGGTCACTCCATCTACAACAATTAGGTTAGCATGCCTCACTGGCCAGAGAGGAGGGATCTGAAGGGTCCCAGAACAAAGAAATGGTCACATTGGAGGAGATGGAGCAGAGGAACCCGTGCCTATCATCACTGCCTATTGTGTGTGTGTGCGAGGTAGTGCAGTGCTGAAGCCCACAAATGAATGCAAATAAGCCGATCTCAAAATAAATGCTTTAAAGGTAAAAAAGAAAGGCGGCCCGGAATCCCTGCACATTTGCTATACCACCTCACCCCAGCCATTGAGAATACTGAGAGTAGAGTGGCCCAGTGCTTGAAGCAGAATGGGTAGAGTCCTCCATGCTAGAACCTAACACTCTTTCCTTCCCCAGACACACATATTTGGTTTGACTTTTGAAGACAGCGGGGGCATCGTAACCCCATATCAGCTTCCCTTAAGGTAATTCCCACGGCGGCTCCTTCCCCGCCCCGCCGCCCCCGACACACACACCTGGGAGCACCTTGGGTCCACACTCAAACCTTACAGCGGAGAGGCCCCTTGGCCACGTGGCTTCATGAGTCAGTGGTATCCTAAGTGAGAACAGTCCAGAGAGAGCATGGCAAGAGGGTGTGTGGGGACTCATCTGGATGCTTTATTACAGACTAGAAGTCCAAAGTCTGCTCCAAAATCCAAAGCTTTTAGAGCACCGGCCAAACAACAAGTGGAAAATTCCACACCTGATGTCATGTGATAAGTGACATCGAAATGAAGGCGCATTAGAAAATACAGTATAAAAACAATGACTTCATGAAATTGGAGGGCAAATGGATGGAACTAGAAAATATTTTCCTGAGTGTGGTAACCCAGTCACAAAAGGACACGCATGGCATGCACTCAGTGATAAGTGGATATTAGGAAAAAAGCTTGGGACACCCACGATACAACACGCAGACCATAGGAAGGTCAAGAAGAAGGAAGATCAAAGTGTGGATGCTTCAGTCCTACTTAGAAGGGGGAACAAAATAATCACAGGAGGTAGAGAGAAGGAGGACCTGGGAGGGAGACAGGAGGGGAAGGGAAAGGGGGGGCAGGACCATATGTGGGAGAAGATGGGGGAGAAGTAGAGAGAGTCAGGAAACTGAACTGAACACTGCTGAACACTGTTGGGGAACTTGGGGGTAGCCACTAGAAAGTTCCAGATGCCAGGAAAACAAGAGGCTCCCAGGACCCAATGGGGATAACATTAGCTGAAATGCCCAACAAAGGGGAGCGAGAACCTGTAGAGACCATATGCAGAGGTTAGGCATGACCCTCAGTTGAGGGCTGGGGCCACTCACCCATCTCAAAAATATTAACCCAGAGTTACTCCTGTCTAAAGAAAATGCAGGGACAAATTGTGGAGCAAAGACCAAAGGAAAGGCCATCCAGAGACTGCCCATCCCATCTGTAGACACCAAACTCAGTCACTATTACTGATGCCAAGAAGTGCTTGCTGACAGGAACTGGTATAGCTGTCTCCTGAGAGGCTCTACCAGAGCCTTACTGATACAGATAAGGATGCTTGCAGCCAACCATTGGACAGCACGGGGACCCCAATGGGGGTTAGAGAAAGGACTGAAGGAGCTGAAGGGGTTTGCAACCCCATAGGAAGAACAACATTTCAAACCAACAAGCCTCCCCCCCCCCCAGAGCTCCCAGGGATTAAACCACCATCCAAAGAGTACGCATGGAGGGACCCATGGCTCCAGCTGCATATATAGAAGAGGATGGACTTGTCTGGCATCAATGGGAGAGGAAATGATCTTCCAGCTATGTGTTCGAGTGATACCGGAAATTCCCGTTTAAACTTGGATACTATTCTTATCATGCCTCATTATGTATATGTAAGTAATCCCACCCTGCCAAAAAAGATCCCTTAAGCACAGACTTCTGGTTTCAGGCATCTTGGATGAGGGACAGTCGACTCTTGTTGAAAGGATCATGTCACAATATTTTGCTTGAATGTGTAGCATATGTCATGAATCACAGTAGCGAATTAGAAACCTAGGGGCTCTCTGCCCATTCAAGCAGTAATTATTATTAGACATTGTCTTAATTGGAGTTTCTATTGCTACAAAGAAACACCATGACCAGAAAGCAAGTTGGGGCAGAAAGACTCTAGCTTGTGTCAAGTCGACAAGAGACTAGCCAGCAGTCATCTATGCCCCTACCCCAGATCTAAAGTATAGGGCATTAAGACTTTTTAAAATTAAATTAAATTGGTTAATTAATTTTTTTAGTGTGTATGTATGTGTGTGTGCGCGCACATGTTGTATTCGTATGTAAGTACATGCGACATGTGTGCACGTCTGGAGCCCAGAAGCAGATATTGAATATTCTCTATTGGTTTTGCCCTATTCCCTTGGAACAGGGTTAATCAGTGAACCTAAAACTCACTAACGTTGCTGCTCCCCTTTCTGGCTAGGCTGTCTGGCTAGTGAGCTCCTCAGGATCCCTAGGTCTCCACCCCGAAATACTGTGGTGACAACGGTGCCTGACTGTGTTCTCTTTAACATCAGCGCTGGGGATTCAAACCTTGGTCTTACTCATGCTCATACTGCAAGCACTCTTGCCCACTGAGCCGTCTTCCCAGCTCCTACTAAAGCACTTTTTATGAACAAAAAATATATTTATATTTATGACAAATGATGTGCTGTTGTGATGGAGGTGTGACAAGGTCAAGCTATCGGTATATTTTGCTAGATGGAACTTTAAAACCTCATTTACCTACCCCTACATCTTCTCTCAGAAGTAGGCATCCCGCAACACTACTTTGTATAGCTTTTACATCTTACAACAAGGACTTCATCCTCAAAGTGTTACTTCTTAATCTAACACATGCGAGTACATTGTTTCCAGTTGTTGCTGTGGTGAGTCAGGTATCATAACTCACTCAGTTCTGTGGACAGACACCACGGGAGCAGGACGACTGCCTTGCAAGTCTATCCAGCAAGGACCAATTTCACTAAGTAGTTTCGCAAACTGGTTCTAGGAACGCACACCCCTACCCAAGGACACTAAGGGTCTCTGTCACCCATGTCCTTGCCAGTATCTGAATTGTTTTACTGACAGAACGAAGGTGTGATGGAGTTCCTTTATTAAATATTTGATAGCATTCACTGTAGAAGGCTCCTGGGCCTGACATTTTCTGTCTAGGGAGAATTTTAATTATAAGTTCAATTTCTTTAATAAAAAAAAAATAGTGCTGTGCAGGTTTTCTCTTTCTTGTGTTATTTTTGGTAAGCTGCAACTGCATTTGTCCATTCTACATCAAGTATCAAAGTCTTGGTATTTTTCTAAAAAACCCTTGTTATTCCTTTCTCCTCTCTCTCTCTCTCTCTCTCTCTCTCTCTCTCTCTCTCTCTCACACACACACACACACACACACACACACACACAGAGAGAGAGAGAGAGAGAGAGAGAGAGAGAGAGAGAGAGAGAGAGAGAGTTATTTGAAATGATGTCTCCCATTTTTGTTTTTGATATTGGTGACCTGTTCTCTCTCACTCTTGCTTGCTCTGTCTGTCTGTCTGTCTGTCCATCCGTGTGTGTGTGTGTGTGTGTGTGTGTGTGTGTGTTTCTCTTCTGGTCAGTCTCACTAGGAGTTGCCCAACTTTATTAACCTTTCCCAAAGAGGATTTCTCTACCATCTGTTTCCCCCTTTACACACGACCTTTACAGGTGCTCACAAGGACCTGGCACCTTGCATAGGGCACGGCAGGGAGTAGCACTCAAGAAGCACTCCATACTACGAAGCAACACTGAAGTGTAAACACTCCCAGGCATCATTGAAGCTTCCTAAGACCCAGCACCAACAACAAACATACAGCCAGATGCTGCTGGCTGGAGGCTCACACAGATGGGGTTCCCTTCAAATCCATAACAGAAGGACAAGGTCACTCTCCCTGTGGCCAGCCCCACATCTGATGTCTCGTCAACCCTCCTTAATCTCTCTGGAACCATGGTGCCTTTCCTAGAGTCTAATTGTGATATATGGAGGAGTTCACCTACAACCCTCTGGAGTGCTCATGTTTGCAAACGCACATCCTTGTGAATTGCTGGACAACCGCTCTCTCTGTGCAGGGGGACGCTGTCCCTGAGACAACAGAGGAAAGACTGAGGAGAGTCCAGGGTGCTGCTCAGAGCAGTGGTGGCTTCAAGTGGTCCCAGAATGGACAGGAAGGTGTCTGAGGATCATTAACATAGTTACTTCCCTTTTCCTCCCCGCCTCTGCTTAATTCCTTCGGGGAGTTTACATGCCCTCACTGCTGCTTGGCATTCTTAATCCTAAGAAGAAGCTCCCATTTACATGGTTAAAATGCTGGCAATCTTGTGTCAGATTTACAAAACCTAGAGTACCCGATGCCCTGTGCAACAGCCCTCAGACGGATCAACAAACACAAGGTATGGCTTGAGTTAATGTTCCCAAAAGGATGAAGGATAAAAAAGTTGACAAAGGCTGGGTGGTGGTGGTGCACACCTTTAATCCCAGCACTCGGGAGGCGGAGGCAGGCGAATCTCTATGAGTTCAAGGCCAGCCTGGTCTACAGAGCAAGTTCCAGAACAGCCAGGGCTACACAGAGAAATCCTGTCTCCAAAACAAAACAAAACAAAACAAAACAAAACAAAACAAAACGAAATGAAATGAAACAAAACAGTATGACAAAGTTCCCTGCACCCCTCCTCCTTCTCTTCTCTATAAAGTTCTCAGCCTGTGGGTCCCGGCCATTCTGGAGTCGTATGCCAGATATCCTGCCGTTCCGTTATTTACATTATGACTCATAACAATAACAGAATTACAGATGTGCAGTAGCATAACAAAATAATTTTATGGTTGGGGTTCACCACAGCATGAGGAACTGTATTAAAGGGTCACAGCACTAGGAAGGTTGAGAACCACTGCTCTGTCCTTGAGACCAGAGGGGTCTGGATGATCTTTGAGGAATCCACTTTCTGTCATCTTTCGGAGCTGCTTCCTAAACTGCCCGATTCGTTTGTACTAACTCGAGTCTCTTGAATTATCGGCTTTCAAGTGGTGCACTTATTCCAATGATGCCCTCGATTCGTTCAGGGAAAACAGATACTTAGCAGTAAGACATGGCAAATATTCCACAGTGGTTCAAATGTAAACAGAGTGGTGTAAATGTAGACACAGTACACTGTTCTTTATGAAGTTTTCCCAAGTACCAAGGTTGGCGATGTCTCCAAGTTCCCATCTTAACGAGTTTAGGAAAGAAATTCAAGTATTTTACAACCAGCCAGTCAGTCCTTCAAGAGTCAGGGATACAGGGGTTGGGATTTAGCTCAGTGGTAGATCGCTTGCCTAGCAAGCACAAGGCCCTGGGTTCGGTCCTCAGCTCCGGGAAAAAAAAAAAAGAGTCAGGGATACAGAGAGAAAGAAACACTGGTTATGCACTCTTAAAGAAACTGTCATAGGCTAAGATTGGTCCAAGCAAGGGATGACACCAGGGCCCTCTGGCAAAACCAGACAGTAGCAATCTGAAATGGAGTACCACAGTGGCCCATCTCTATAGCACCCAACCACCCCTCGCTTGTAAGCCACGCCCTGGAGAGTGGGTGGGAATTCTCGCTTTCCCCTAACTAGTGAATTACATCAAAGGTGACAGAAAGTTGTGTCCATGGCTATGTGATGTGGCTGTGTTTTGCTCTGTCAGGACATTGCCCTGTGATCTTTCTTAACTAGCTTAGTGGAGTAACGTAGTCTTGGTGAAGGCTGCCCTGTGACAAGGACCCGGAGGTGACCCCTGGAAACTGTGGATGACCACTGAAGGTTGAAGGTGTCTTGCGGAGTTTGTGTGTTGATTCCCTCTCCAATGTGTTAAAAAGGAGGGGCCTAATGAGAGGTGAGTAGGTCCTGGGGGTGGGGCGGGGGTGGGGCTTCACTCTGGCCAGCCAGCACCTGCTCTGAGCCAGTTCTGAGGGGTCATGAGCATGTGCTGCCGTAGACAAGCTGTCACACAGAAATAACTAACCAACATGAAAACAGAACGCATCATGGCCGAGTGGGATTGATTTCAGGAATGGCCGGGGACTGCAATTCAACTGCATTTACCTCACTTTTGCCCCAGATCTGACATTAGGGAATCCCCTAATGGGGCTCACCGTCCCAACAGTGCCAAGGAGAAATAACATACTGCTATATGAAGACACATGCTTCAAGAAAAACAGAACATTTCCAATAAAATAGGAACAGATGAATGATTTGTGTCAGGGCGTCTACCAGAGGCCATATGCCAGAAACTTTACCCTCAGTACTAAATGTATAGGTAGCACCTGGGGGCGAGGCATGGTGACACATGTCTTTAATCCCAGAACATGGGAGGCAGAAGCACGTGAATCTGTGAGTTTGAGGTCACCTTGGTCTACAGATTGAGTCCCAAGCCAGCCAGGGCTACATAGTAAGACCCTATTTTTTTATTTTTTATTTTTTTTTTTTTTTTGGTCACAAAAATGAGGTAAGTGATCCAATTTTATTTTTTTTCTTTTTTTTTTTTCGGAGCTGGGGACCGAACCCAGGGCCTTGCGCTTGCTAGGCAAGCGCTCTACCGCTGAGCTAAATCCCCAACCCCAGTGATCCAATTTTAAACAGGCAAACAAACAAAAACATGGGTGTTCAGCTCTTACAAATGAGCTGCCATTCTTGTAGGCTGGGTTAGGTAGCTCTAGAGTGGAACATTAGAAAAGTCAACTTAGCTGCCCCTCCCTCCTCCTCCCCCCTCCCCACCCCTCTCATCTTTCCTCCTTCTGCTGTGGGGTGACCAGGCACAATGGCCCCTACAAATTCAATGCCTTCATTGTGGACTCCCTAGCCTTCCGCCCATGAACCAAATCAACAGCTACTGTTTACTGTTCACTCGGCGTTTTGGTATTCTATAAAGAAGCAGAAAATGAACTAAGGCATTTCCTTCACAGCTCCCTCACTGTCCGCCCTAAAGCGTGCATCTTTCAGCCTTAGAACAAGGGAAAGATGCCCATTGCATCCAGGATTTAACACTGAGTCTCGGGGGTGGGGGGGTATTTGTTTGTTGTTTATGTGTCCCTATGTGCATGTGCACATGAGTGCAGGTGACCGCACAGGTCAGAAGAGGGCACCTGGTCCCCCAGAGCTAGAATTACAGGTGTTGTGAGCCACCTGTTGTGGGTGCTGGGAACTGGCTCTCTGGAAGAGCAGACAAACTCTAGCCCCAAGCCAGGGTATTAGCTGCTCTAATTAGATGGGAGTAGTGAATACCTGCAAATTAGTAAAGGACAGTGAGACTAAGATACAGTTTACACCCAAACGATCTACAAAACAAACAAACAAACAAACAAACAAACTGAAAAAACGGTAGAGAAACGTACCATGGGCAGAGATAATAACCAGTTAGGAGATACAGTGGGAAGGAGAAGTATTTATAACAACAGTGAGCCGGGTGAAGTCCTCCTGGGTAGAGGAATGGAAAAACCCTCCTGTTCAAGGACAGCTTCACCTGTGAGGTGGCCTTGAGACAGAAAAACATCTATGATTCCTCCAATTCAACTGCATAAAAACGTCATTTTTCCAGAAGCTAATATAGAAATGTGGCTGAGAAATGTATTTAGTTAGTTAGTTATTTATTTAGTTAGTTAGTTAGTTAGCACAGCCGGGTGGCAGGAGTCTTTCGTCTCGGTACTGGGAAGGCACCGACAAGGCAGATCCTTGGGCCTCTCTGGCCAGACATCTCAGACTAACTGGCAAGCTCTAGGTTTGTCTCAAGAACAGTAAGACACAGGGTGCCCAAGGAGTAACACCCAAGGCTATCCTCTGGCCTACACACCCACACACACTTCTGCACCTGCACACAGAAACATGCACACACTGTGAACAGGAGATCCAACCCTACATGCCATGAACACAGCAGAATAGCTAGGAAACCTTTGAAATAAAAAGTGGCAACAATGAACCCTGCCAGACTCCGAAACACAGTGAGGGGAGACTTTTTGTTCCACTGCGCTCCCCTGGACCATGATCCCGAATACACTTTTTCTTTCCTTTGGATAATAAATAAAACAAGCAAATATTTTAATTAATTAATTAAAGATAAATACAAGCTCATAAATGTCTCTGACTCTAACTTCAAAGAATCCAACACAGCTTTTGGCCTCCACATAGTACACACACACACACACACACACACACACACACACACACACACACATGCACACACACACACGCACGCACGCACACGCACATGACACATAGGTATAAAATAAATCTTTTAAAAAGACCGAGGGGAAAAAAAAGTCAAAAGCCTGGAATAAAAAAAAATCAAAGGTCCACACACAGAACACAAATAAACTAGGGTATGGCCACACAGTGGAGTAATATGTAGTAGTGAAAAACAACTGGAAAGGTCTCTGTAGACCGTGAGAGCTGGTTTTCAGGTGGACTTTTTATCACAGTACAAAGGGGGGATGCAACATATACTAATATAATATATAGATGGCTTGTTTGGTACAAAGAAACGTAGACACTTGTTTAGGAACTATTAATCTAGGAACTATTTAAAATGGTTACCGCTGATATGGGATGGGGACAAAGACACAGGGATGGGTTGTCCTTCTAAATAACTTCTAAATACAGCTTTCATGTAGTTGTGACCTTTGAGCCATAAAAATATTTTATAGATTTAAAATTAAATTGCATAATGAATACCAAGGATGTGCAAAAACAGGTTGAATGCAACTGGGAACTCACGAAACCAAAACCGTATCAGACTGAAAATGACCCACCAAGCTCTGGGTGCGCCCCCAAGGACACCCGAAACCTTATGTACTAGTTTTGGATTGGTAGTGAAACTATCTATGCGTCTTCTAGGGTTTAACAAACAATTAAATATATTGATGATTTGGGAATCAGGTCTCACTGTGAGAAAAGAGACAGAAATATGAATTTTTAGTTTGTCTGTAAAGGCGATTTGGTTGGGAGCCCCTGACAAAAATCTAGATTCAATGACACCAGGATAGCCATGGGCACACCCAACCTAGATGGTGGTTTCTAGGCTCCTCAATGTCCACTTAAAGGAATAAAGCTCTCTGTGGGAAACGGCCGACTCCAGGCTTGGTTAAGGACAAATGTGAGCACCCCGAGACACCTGATGACAGGTCAGAAGGTTCCAGATGTTGGGCTTGCCCAAACACCCGGACTGGACCTCTGCAAGCCCACCCGCACTCACGCGCCCCCTGCTGGACGGGAGTGGGAAAGGAAAGCACTTGAATTAAAACCAGGCTCCCTTTCCACCTGAGCCCCTCAACTTTCTATACGCCTCTTTATGGCTCTGGTTTTGCCGGGATGAAGGCCTTTGAGTGGCTGTGCCGCCAGGGGTGGGCGGGCACAATCCTCCCAAATATCTCTACACCTCTGATCTCTTAGTCCAGTCTGCATTCTCTCTGCCTGACCACTCTAACCCTGCTTCCTCTCTGCCAGCTCTTCAACTGCCATTAAGCCTTTCCTTCTACTAGTCAAACTCCAAACCTCCAAGGACTGCCCACTGCCCCCAGGAGAACATCCAAGCCCCAGTCCCGCTGACTTAGTTGGTTCAAAGCCCTTCCCATCCATGACCCGTACTTGCCCCAGGGATGTCGTACCTGTTCAATCCTTACCCATGGCCTTCACTCTTGATTTACAGCACAGAGGACTCTAGCCAGGGACAGGCCCAGGCTCTGTCCCACTACCTGCCTCTCTCCAGCCCATTACCCCGTTTTATTGTCCTCCTAGAGATGCTCTTCTGAAACAGCTTCAGATTTTTCTTTATCTGCCCTCACACCAGTGTGGGAACAGTGCTCAGAATAGGGAGCTGGCTGCACACAGTAGGTGGTCAACGAACACAGCATTCTTAGGGAACCTGACAAAGTGGCTGAGTACTGGGGTAGGAGCCAGAAACCTCACCTCTATCACTTCATGGCCAGAGCAAGTTCTCTCACCCCTCTGAGTCTGTTTACTTGACTGTGAAGTGGAAACAGCCCCGCGCATCAGGTGGGTTTTCCAAGGACCCTTTTTGGCCTCTCTTACCTGTCCTACCATCACAGGAGGATGTCATTTGGAATGCAAGGGACCTCGCCACCTCACCATCTAAGCTGCTGGGCAGACAGTGGCGTTCAGAGCACTCACTTCTCTCTAGGGCTTCTCTGTTTCTATCCTTGATCCTGCTTCCTGCCACTGCCTGAGGGACACGTACTAAGTAGATGCCATGACCCTACAGATCTCTATGGGTACACTGGTCCTCTGATTCCCACAAGGCCAGGGCTCTTGTCACCCTTCCCATGCAAATCGCAGGTCAACCTAGCTGTGCCCGTTTCAGAGCCAGGGAAACTGAGGCCCATGAGGTAGGAGACTCTGGGCCCAGGCTGGCTGTTTCTATCTCTAGCGGGTGTAGAGAGGTGGTCTCCTTCAAGTGGCTGGGGGCGTGCCCTTCGCTGAGTCCCCGGCCTCCAGCCACTGCAGGGCTTCTTCACCCCGGGACCCCGCGTCCGTCCTATGCCTTAGGGAGGTGTGTGTGTATGGAAGGGGCGTGGGGGGGGACTCCCGCGCCATTCGGCCCCATGTCGTCCACCTCCCCACCACGCGCGCCGCGGCTCCGGCCACGAGCACTGTCACCCGCGCGCACCTTGCCCCGGGTCAGCCCCGCGCGTGCCCGCCCGCGGCCCGATCCTCCGTCCCCGCCCACGTCGCTGCCGCGCCCCACGCGCGGACCTCGCCGCGCCCCGCACGCCCTTGTCCGCAGCGCAGGTGTGTCTCCCGACCGCGCGTTACTCACCGGCTCCCGGCGCTCCGACAGCCCGGGCCCGGCCCATCGGCAGCGCCCGCCGCGCTCGCCCCAGCCGCTGCACCGTAGACCGGGCGCTGCCTACCCGCCCGCTCGCAGCCCGCCGCGATCCCGCGCGCAGCCCGCCCGTGCGCCTGGCCCGGCCGGAGCAGCGCGGAGCCCCCTTGCGGCCGCTCAGGGAAGCGCGGGTGGAGCCGCCCGAGTCCGCGCAACGCTGCGCTGCCGGCTGCCCTCCCTGTCCACTCCGCATGCCACCGCCTTGCCCAAGCCTCCCTCTCATCTGCTCTCAGCTCCCGGGGTCAAGGCCCAGTGTCCAGGAGTCCTCTCGAAACCCACAACGTGGTTCGTCTCCCCTCGCTTGGGGGAAGTCCCGCGTGCTAAAACTGCTCCTGTGGTCCTGAGGTCCCCGAGGCCTCTGCACTGTCCCCAGGCCATACCTCTTCTCTGGACCAGTCTCTGGCATCCTGAAACGCAGGCCACACTTGCTTCAAGGCTGAGTCCTGGCCTTTCCTCTAGGCTCTCCTACAACCGCCACTGAACTTTGGGTGGTCTGTGTCCTTGAGTCCTATTGATTGGCATAAGATAGGTATAAAAGGAGGGCGAAGACTGCTCACACCCTCCTCCCTATAGTGAGGGACATAGCAGACAACCAGCCGCATTTCATGGCTCTGGGAGGCACTGGGATGCTAGAAAGATAAAGGAGGGCGGTCATAATTTTAAGTGAAAAGAAGGAGCCAACACAGGACCTGGCGACCTTCTGCCCTGGCTCCATCCAGGCGTGTCTCACTGCAGAGGTCAGGACATCTGTCTTCTGCTTCGGTAGAACCTCCTGATGAATTGTGGCAGAAACCCAACTCAATTCACTCAAGCAAGAGTTTATTGGTTATTAAAACATAAAAAAATCAAGCTATGTTGATTCCTTGGGTAGTTAAATCACAGTCTTTGACTCTTAGGGGGGGGAGGGGACGCTGGGAGCCAAGGTGGATGGGAGCAGGGCTGAGTAACCTCCTCAATACTGTGAAGAGGTGGATCTTGTCCTTGAGTGTGGCCCTAGGGACAAATTTAGTGCCAGCTCTGCCCAAGGCATTCCCAGCAGGAGGTAATGGTATATTCCCAGCTGTACTGCCTGGGCTCCTAAGAAGTCCCCTGCCTCCGTTTTCCCGATTGCATCTCCCGTTTACAGAGGTCTGGACCACAACAGTTCATCCCACCGGGTTGTCACTGAGAGGGCACGCGAAGGAGAAGCAAGCAGCGGGAACCAGTGTAGAGGGGGCAGGCAGAGGAGAGCTGAGAAGCACAGACCCTAGACAGGGTCAGAAAACGGGGCAGATACAAGGGCTGTTTTCAAGAGAAAAGCCACAGGATGTAGTGATCCAGGGCAGGAGAACTTGAGAGGAGTGGGGGCTTCCGGGTTGGTGAGCGTCGGGGAGGAAGTTTCCCAGGGATGGGTGTTGGGTAAGTGGCAACTGTGAGGCTTGCTGAGAAACCCTTTCCCAGCAGGTGGTGAGACCATGTGGCCAAGGGAAATCTTGGGAAACTCCTGAAGACAGCTAGTGGGTGCAGCCTGGGGTAGAGTCCTTGGGGGTAAAAGAAGGAGACCCTTGGGTTTCAGTGGCCATAGACAGCCTGTGTGGGACCTCAGCAACATTCTCCTCAGCCTTGGCTTAAATGCATCAGGTGACTCAGGGGAGCCTGACAACCTGCAAGGTGGCCAAACAGGATCACCAATAAATGCAAGAACAAAGATGACAGAACTTTGGGCTCCAGCCAACGCATTTTATTAGCAGAGCCCATAAACTGTCCATTCTTGGGTCTGGTGAAAGCCCTCCAACGTTACTACAAGGGCAGAGCACTAGGAGACAGTCACTCCACAGTCAGTCACAAGGAGGGGTGTGTGTGCGTGTGCGTGAGTGTGTGTGTCTCTGTGTGTGTTTGTGTGTGTGTCTGTGTGTATGTATGTGTCTCTGTGTGTGTGACAATCTCTTATTGTTTACACACAAGGATCCCGCCTTCCCACAGAGTCTGGGTGAAGACTGGGGAAGAGGAGGAAGCGAGAATGCCAGTATGTGTATATATGTGCAGTATGAGCCTGCACGTGCAAAATGTATGCAGTATGTGGTTCATGGTGGTGTTTATGTTGTACATATGCATGCAGAACATTTGTGTGTGATATGTATGCAGTATGCGGTCCATCTGCATGTACAATATGCATGTGATGGAGGGTGATTGTGAAGCATTGGGTGCATGAGTGTGTACACTCATTGTGTGCATGTATGTGTGTGTTTGTGTGTGTGCATGTATGTGTGTGATGTGTGTGATATGTGTGTGATGTGTGTGTTCATGTACGCATGTATGTGTGTGATGTGTGTGTTAGTGTGTGTGCATGCGTGTAAGTGCATGTGTGTGATGTGTGTGTTCATGTGTGCATGTATGGGTGTGATGTGTGTGTTCATGTGTGCATGTATGTGTGTGCTGTGTGTATGCTTGTATGCGTGTGATGTGTGTGATGTATGTATGCATGTATGTGTGTGTGATGTGTGATGTGTGTGTATGAGAGATGCGTGTGTGTGATGTGTGTGCATGTGTGTGTGATGAGTGTGTGTGTGTGTGTGTGTGTGTGTGTGTGTATAGAGTAAATGTGGATCTGGATATGGGTGGGATGGGTTCCCAGCACCATCATGATGCTGGTCCCTAAATAAAGGATGCTATCCCAGATGGGATCCTGGCAACAGAACCTGGGACACGACTGAAGGTTGCTGAGGCAGAAGGAAATCCCAGGGAGCCAGGGCTAGAACAGGGAAGGAGGGACAGCTCATAAAGGACACATTGTTAGGGTGCGTGACCATCACAGCCAACGAAAGCCTGTCTTCCTGGTGACTTTGTGGGAACTATACTGAATGCAGATGGTTGAGATTACAGAGGGCACAGGACCTGTCTGCTTCAAAATACCAATTGGGACACTCAGATTCTCCTGGGTCCTACCTTAAGCCAGTCACCTCCCTCCTCTACCACACTAAGCCACAGGCAGTGCCTCTTCCAGTTTGTCTGAGGTTGGCTCCAGGCTCAGAGCAGGTTCTGCATCCCTGTTGGGCACGGTTATTAGCACATCTATGGTTATGCGCAGAATCAGAAGCACGGAGATGCTCAGGACTGTGAGTCCTACGCACTGGCCCATGGCAGGAGCCTGCCTCCTTGTGATGAGCAAGGCTGACTATGAAATGGTCCCCATTATATCGGTCTCTTGGTCCCCAGATGCTGGTCCTACTTTGGAGGCTGTGAGGGTGTAAACCACGGAGGCATTCATTCGCAGGTCATTCCAGGACCTGGGTCTGGTCCTCTCCCTCTGCCTGCTATGAGGCCAAGTTGCTCATCGCACACCCCTGCCATGATGATGCTCTGCCCAAGGACAAAGTGACCACGGCCTGAGGCTTCAGAAACCATGAACTGACGTGAGTCATCCCTTCCCTTTCGTTGCCATCCGCTCATTCGTGAGAGTGAGAATGTGAACTGCGGAGAGTGTTTGCTGTTGCTAAACCTGATGAGTGGTTGGTCTTCGGGACTTGGGAAGTGGCTCTGTGGGGAAATCTGAAGACTTTGGAAAAGCAGGCTGGAGAGTTCTGGAGTGTTGCAAGCTTAACTGGCAGTGACGGTGGGAACTCGGGGAAAACAGAACTGCATTGGAAAGGCAGACAGCAGAAGACTGCTCTTGGGACTTCAGATAGGCACAAGCACAGTGCTGGGAACTGGACCAAGGTTGTTCATGCTGTAGTCTGGCAAAGACTTCTCTGTATATTTCTGCATCCCGAGACTTTATGAGAGACAGAGTTTAAAGCTAACAAAACTGATGTATTCTCTCTCTCTTTCCCTCTACCCTCCCCCTTCCCCCTCTTCTTTTCTCCCTCCCTCCTTTCCTCCCCTTTCCTTGTTTCTTTTTCTTTTGGAGATGCTAAGGATTGAATCCAAGGCCTTGTACATACTAAGTACCCTACCACTGAACTGTATCCACAGTCCTTTCCCCCTATTAAAACTTTATTTTGACATAGAGTATGGTGGTTTGGCCCCTATACACTCATCAGTTTGAATGCTTGGCCCACAGGGAGTAATACTATTAGGAGGTGTGTCTTTGTTGGAATAGGTGTGGCCTTATTGGAGGAAGTGTTTCACCGTGGGGGTGGGCTTTGACAGTCTCTTCCTGGTTAATATTGGACGAGGGTGTAGATCTCTCCACTCCTCCAGAACCATGTCTCCCTGCACACTGCTATGCTTCCTGTCATGATGATAATGGACTAAAACTCTGAAACTATAAGCCAGCCCCGATTAAATGTCGTCGTATAAGAGTTGTCTTGGTCATTGTGTTTTTTCACAGTAATGGAAAGCTAAACTAAGACAGAGTTTCACTAAGTTGCCCAGGCTGGCCTTGAACTTGTATCATAGCCCCAGAGGAAATGTGAGCACAACCAACACATGCACAGACTGTGGCGTGGTTGTCACCAGCTGCTTCTGGCCACATTTACAATGAGAATCAGGAGTAAAAAAGATTTGAAAATGTACATCCTACCTAGGTGAGATGGGGCAACCCCTTAACGCCAGCACTCAAGAGATAGAGGCAAACTGGATCTGAGTTTGAAGCCTGGTCTGCATACTAAGTTCCAGGACAGTCAGGGTTATGTAGAGAGACCATATCCAAAAATAAATAAGTAAATAAGAAAGAAAGAAAAGAATAGAGAAGAAAAAGGAAAGATGGAGAAAATGTGCCATCTAGCCAAAGAAAGAAGCACGTTTAAAGCTGAGTACAAGGAGGGTAGCGTTGTTAAAGAGATTGGGGCCATTGAAAACAATCCAAACATTTGCATCTTTATGGCTAGGACACTTGCACCCTGATGGCTGTGACACTTGCACCTTGACAGCTATGACACTTGCCCCTTGACGGCTATGACACTTGCACCTTGAGGGCTATGGTAGAGCCCAGTCTGCTCTCCAAAAGTCCCCCCACCTGTTTGTCTGCCTGCCCATCATCTGTCCATTGGTCTGTCCATCATCCATCTGTCTGTCATGAGGTGAACATGCTCCTGCACTATAATGGTTCTGCCAGGTGCAAAGGACCAAGTAACCATGAGCTTTCCAGAATCCCCAAAACCTTGATACCAAATAAACAATTACTCCCCTAAATTTTTTCCTCTTCAGACAGTCTGTCAAAGCATTAAAGAGTGTGACTAATACAGAGACTCTGAAAGTTAATGTATTTTTATGCTTGTATTCAAAACTAGCCCTGAGCCATACTATAATCAATATCATACGACTTGTACCAATAATCTCAAATTGTAGATTTCCATAATGTCATTAAAGGGCACATAAAAATATCAGGAAGGAAGGGAGAGAATTGGAGAGAGAAGAGGAATAGGAGGGAAAGGTTACATGTTTTAGTACTTTCGTGTGTGTTGTGTGGGGTTTGGGACACTGAGGCTAAATTCGCCCTAATGTATCTGCTGGATTTTGAAAACTGTGGGCTGGGTGTGCAGAGTCTCTCTTCTCAGACATTGAGAGCTGCATTAAATCCTCTCATCTCCCAGGGCTTAGGAGACCGGGCCTCTGGAGAGGGGACTTGAAAATGCTACAAACAACCCATGTAGACCATAGAATGGCAGTGAATTGGCCCTGAAAAGCCACTACCACTTTTCACCTGGCAGGAACCCTTAGCACTTTTGAGCCTGGCAGAGCCCACAAATCCCATCTCAGGTTCTGGCAGGAAGCCACTGCCAGAGAGACAGGAAAACCACCAGAGACTCTGGAATTTTTGCAGAGGTGAAGCAGCCGAGTTGGAGACTATGGACACAAGGTGGCCAAAAGAAGGTCCGTCTCCACTACAAGACAGCAGTCCAATTTTGAGGGCATTTAGGTGAAGGAAACCCTTCCGTGAGCAAAGCTCTGCTACCTATGGTTAAGGTTTTGAAGGCTCTGGGAACAGAGCACTTGGGTTCATTCAGGCTGGCACCAATGTCTGACTGGACTGAGGTAATTCACCTTGCTCTGATGTGACAAACAGAAGGAAGGGAGGGAGGGGCTGCCACTAGTGAGAGAAAAGAGTGTGTGGAACCTGCACTTAAACAAACAAACTCTTGACTGATGTAGGTTCAACAACCAGCACTTTAAAAAGGAGGAGAAGGAGGAGGAGGAGGAGGAAGAGAAGAGGAGGAGGAGGAGGAAGAGGAAGAGAAGAAGAGGAGGAGGAGGAGGAAGAGAAGAAGAAGAAGAAGAAGAAGAAGAAGAAGAAGAAGAAGAAGAAGAAGAGGAGGAGGAGGAGGAGGAGGAGGAGACGGAGGAGGAGGAGGAGGAGGAAGAGGAGGAGGAGGAGGAGGAAGAAGAGACAGATTAACTGTCATAGATGTGATACACCATATATAGGCAAGGCTATATAACAAGTGTAATTCAAAATAATCCAGACACTGGAATGAGCAAACGAGGCATTTTAAAATAACAATGAAAACACAAGATAGAGAAAAAGAGATGAAATTGGTTAAAAAAGAAACCATTTCATTGAGATCTCTGAAAAGTGATGAGTAAAGGGCTTGAGTAAGAATGTCTCTGGGGTTGGGGATTTGGCACAGTGGAAGAGCGCTTGCCTAGTAAGCGCAAGGCCCTGGGTTCGGTCCCCAGCTCCGAAAAAAAAAAAAAAAGAAAAGAAAAGAAAAGAAAAGAAAAGAAAAGAAAAGAAAAGAAAAGAAAAGAAAAGAAAAGAAGAAAGAATGTCTCCGGGATTAAGACCATGTTCCACCAGTGCAGAGGACCTGAGCTTGGTGCCCAGCACCCACGTCTGGCAGTACTCACATCTGCTTGCAATTCCAGCTCTAAGGGCTATGATGCCCTCTTCTGGACTTGGAGGGTACTCACATTCACATGCACACATCCACACACAGCACACAATATATAAATAATATATAAATAATACCAAATATAAATCCCGAAAGGTAATTTCACAAAAGAAGGTATTTGCGTGTCGATAAATATGTGGAAGAGTTTGAGCTTGAAGCCGTTGCTATCCGGCTCCCCAGCGCTGTGACATTACGGATTGTCACTTGAAGGAGGAGCGGTTTATATGGCTCATCACCTCAGAGGTGTCTGCCCATAGTCCTGCCGTCCTATCGCTCTGGACCTGTGGCGAAGCTGAGCATCATGGTAGATACCTGTGGAGGAGGAAGCTGCCTCTACTTCATGGCATCCAGGAAGCAGAAAGACTGTCTTAGTTAGGGTTTGACTGCTATGAACAGACACCATGACCAAGGCAACTCTTACAAAGGACAGCATTTAATCGGGGCTGCCTTACAGGTTCAGAGGTTCAGTCCATTACCATCAAGGTGGGAACAAGGCAGCATCCAGGCAGGCATGGTGCAGGAGGCGCTGAGTTCTACATCTTCATCTGAAGGCTGCTAGCAAGAACTCAGGACCGCTGGAAGAGCAGACAGTGCTTTTAACCACCGAGCCAGCCCTCTGGCCCCACATCTCTGTCCTTGTTGTGAGCAGATATTGCTGTATCCTATCTCCACGTTATTGAACACTCGTAAGTCCTACCTCACTTGCTGCCACGTCCGACAGTGTAATTGACTTATCCTTTTTGCTGATGGGCACTTGGATCATTTCCAGGTTGAGGCTGTGGCAAATGGCGCTGTGCTAAGCGTTTCTGCGTGTGTCTCGGGGCTTTCTCCTTTCAGTGGGTGTGCAGTGGTCCCCATGTAGCTCAGATCACAATTCCATGGTGGCATCTATGCTTTGGATCTGGAATGTTCCCTAAAGGCCAATGTGCCAAGGGTTTGGCTGGCAGCCTGTGTGCTACTGGGAAGTGGTAATGGAGTCTCTAGGAGAGGGAGCACAGTGTAAGTCAAATCATTTGGGGCAAACTTTTGAAGGGGTTATTGGAACCCCAGCTTCTTCCTGTCTATGATGGTTTATATATGCTTGGACCAGGGAGTGGCACCATTAGGAGGTGTGGCCTTGGGGGCTGGAGAGATGGCTCAGAGGTTAAGAGCACTGTCTGCTCTTCCACAGGTCATGAGTTCAATTCCCACATGGTGGCTCATAACCATCTATAATGAGATCTGGTGCCCTCTTCTGGCCTGCACGTCTACATGCAGGTGGAACGCTGTATACATAATAAATAAATCTTAAAAAAAAAAAGGGAGGTGTGGCCTTGTTGAAGTAGGTGTTTCACTATGGGCACGGGCTTAAGACCCTCACCCTAGCTGCCTGGAGAGATGGCTCAGAGGTTAAGAGCACTGTCTGCTCTTCCAGAGGTCCTGAGTTCAATTTCCTCCCAATCACAGATGGTGGCTCACAGCCATCTGTAATGGGATCTGGTGCCCTCTTCTGGCCTGCAGGCGTACGTGCAGGCAAAACACTACATACATAATAAATACTTTTTTTTTTTTTTTTTTTTTTTTTTTGGTTCTTTTTTTCGGAGCTGGGGACCGAACCCAGGGCCTTGCGCTTCTTAGGTAAGCGCTCTACCACTGAGCTAAATCCCCAGCCCCAAATACTTTTTTTTTTAAAGGGCAGAGATGTGAAGGGTTACAGAGGAGTTCATGCCCCACTGGTGGGACACAAAGAGGAAGGATAATTTTGGAAGTCGTGGGACAGTAAAATATTTGGAGCGACTGAATACTGGCCCTTCACAGATTCGAATCCCCGGAGCCTGTGAACCGGTTGTATTATAGAGCAAAGAAGATGATAGTGATGTCAGATTGCAAGACTGAAATCAGGGAGATTAGCCCGATTGTCACCGTGGGCCCAACTCAATCATACGAACCCCTCATAGCGGGTAAGCCATTCAGCTTCTGACGTGGCAGTCATAGAGATCCAAATGCCTTGAACTGCATTGCTGGCCCCGAGTTGCAGGGACCACCCATAAAGACTGGAAAGGGAAGACTAAGGTAACCTCCCTTAGCTAGTGGCAAGGAGCTAGAGAGCGCCACCGCACAAGTACACAGGCCTGAAGTCGGCCAACGCTCCCGGAGGGGGCGTGTTTCCCAGATTCCTTCTTCACTCTAAAAGCCAACCATCTGATACCTTTGTCCTAGTCTCGTGTATCCTACGGCAAAGACAGTACCTAAGCCAACTTGAGGGTTTTGGACCACAGAAGTGTGAGCTGACACGTCACGGTTGCTCCGAACGTGGTCTACACTCGCTGCCATTTGTTACGGCAGCGACAGAAAACTAATACGGAGGTAAAGGTGAAAATCCCCCGACTCAGCAGTCCTGCTCCCATCGGAGAAACGCGCCCCGAGACACTCGCAGAAACGCTTAGCACAGCACCATTTGCCACAGTCTCAACCTGGAAATGATCCAAGTGCCGGTAAGCAAAAAGGATAAGTCAATTACGCTGTCGGATGTGGCAGCAAGTGAGGTAGGACTTACGACTGTTCAATAACGTGGAGAGACTCGGAAATGAGGACCTACCTATCAAGCTGGGGACTCAGCACAGGGATCTCTATGGTGAAGGGTGGGAGAGTGGTGACTTTGAGGGTCCGTGACTGCAAGTGGGGTGAGAGGGAGCCTACGGGGAGTATGAAGTTTCACGTGGAGATCTGAGTGGTTCTGTGTACACGGGTGAGCTCAGCTTGGAAAACTTTACTGAGCCATCCGCTTGAAGTCTGTCAAATTTCTCGCATATACGTTACATTTCAGAAAGAAGGGTTTTTTTTTTTTTTTCTATAGAAAGTGTTCCCATTCCTAACCATATGGTTTGTTAGTCTGCTGACACCGGGTATATTGATGTCACTGTGTGGATCTAAATACAATTATTGTAACTGGGATTGAACCCAGGGGCTTGCATATGATGGTTCAAATGCTGTCCCGACTGAGCTACGCCTTCCCTAAGTCTTTCTTTGACTTAGAAAATTAGAAAGGGGTCTGTGTTGAAGGTGTGGTGGTGCACACTGTAATCCTAGCACTTGAGAGCACAGGCAGGAGGTTCATGAGTTTTAAGCCAGCCTGGGCTACACAATGTTGTCTCAAAAAGAAAAGAAAAATAAAGAAAAGAAAAAGAGAAAAAAAGACATTTTTAAGATCAGGTGTGACCCTCCTATAATCGTTTTCCCTATGTATCCCATCCAGCAGTCATGCCCAGCTGGGGCCAAGGACTAATACGGTTGTTGACCATATCCACTAACACAACCATATCCTGGTTGTTAGGGCAGGAGTGCTGGGTCTTGTGTATAAATGTTCTGCCTCTAGCCAAAGATCTAGAACAGAGGAGATGCTCAGAGGACATATGGTGGTGACACTGAATGGCACACGATGGAGTGTGGGAATGAAGGATGGGCAGCGTGCTTGCAGCTGGAGACTTTGGGAAACATCCCAGCACAGCTGGGGAGTCATGGGTTGTTACAAACTTGCAAAAGGTCAGATTTGACTTTGCTAGAGGGAGGCGTTTCCCTGGGGCGTGGTGTTCCTGGCCGCTGATGCCTGTTCCTAGACTTGGAGCTCTGGCTGCCTGAAGGGGCTTCCTTCTATCTTCTGCCTTTTTGTGTGTCTCAGTTTGCACACACACGCATGCACACACATGTATTATGCATCAAGTGGGTGGATCTGAAGGCCTCATCTCATAACCAGGTTTGGCCTCTTCTCTGAAGGCTCACCAGACTTCAGCATCGAGGTAGATAAAGAGGAGCTGGAGCGCCCTTCCCTTCCCCTGTCCCCACATGTATGGAGTCACAGTTTCTACCCTCTTCTGCTCGTCCCTAACAAGGTCTGCCATCCCCAAGAGGGAATTCTTTTCTGAACAATTTTTTCTGAACACTTAGAGGGGTAAGGGGAGGCCACGAAGCGATGGTACACAATTTTAATCCCAGTGCTCAGGAGGCAGAGGCAGATGGATCTCTGTGAGTTCAAGGTCTGGTCTACAGAGTGATTTCCTGGACAGTCAAGGGCTACATGAAGAATTTTTCTCAAAAAAAAAAAAAAAGCTATGTATCTGAACAACAAAGTCATCTTTGTACTTTGGAACAAGGCATACAGTGCCGAGTTCAGTTCACATCTACGAGGAGGCCACAGAATCTTCTCAACTTCGTCCATCTTTGGGATCCAGATAAAACTAGTTTCAAGCTGGATTGGGAAAGCTTCAAGAATCTTCAGTATAACAGGGTTTGTCTGTTTCTTGAACTCAATGCCAGAAAAGTTTAACTTGAAGCATACTGGGGTTGGGAGGTGTTGGCACTTGGCTACGTCACTTCATTTGATGGTCACTGGTCCATCTGAGTTTCTAGAAACCACTAAACATCCGAGAGAGGGTCTGCCATCAAGCTGGAAACATCAGCTCTGAACACTCTTGCTTTGGGAATGTGTGTTCTCCGTGTCCGCAGGTGAAGATAACAGCATCATCCTCGAGGGGGTGCTGGATAGTTAACATGATTGCTGTGACCTGCGGTTGTGTTTCTTGGGCCAGTTTCGTACGTTGGCATTTATAAGAACACGCCTTTGCACAGATGATCACAGAAGGTTCTAAACATTCTTCAGCTGCTTCCAGATCCCACTTCCCATCCTTGCACACATTTCTTACTTTTTTACTTTCTAATGTGTGTGTGTGTGAGTGTGTGTGCGTTTGGAAACCTGAGAACCACCCCAATGTTATTCCACCTTTTAGCTTTGGAGACGGGAACTCACTGTTAGGCTAGACTGGCTGGCAGCAAGCCCCGGGGGACTGATGTGCCTCCACATCCCCAGCACAAGTGGCTGGGACCACACTAGGCCTTTTTATGTGAGTCTGGAGGCTTGAACTCTAGTCCTTGAGCTTTACAGGGCTGAGGACTTTCCGGGCTGAGCCACTTTCTGCACAGCCCGCCTTCCTGTTTTCTAGTTTCTAGATCCCTGCCTCTGTCTTTATTCCTTTTTGCTTGAGTTTGCTCTGGTCATTAGTGCTAATCTCTATTTTTTAAATTTTTTATTAGATATATTTCTTTCCTTACATTTCAAATGTTATTCCCCTTCCCGGTTTTCTGTCCGTAAGCCCCCATTCCCTCTCCTCCCCGTCCCTCATGTGGATATTCCCCCTATACATCCCCCTTATTGCCCTCCCCATATTCCCCTGCACTGGGGGTCCAACCTTGGCAGGACCAAGGGTTTCCCCTTCCCCTGGTGCCCCAACAAGGCTTTTCTCTGCTACATATGCAGTTGGAGCCCTGGGTCCGTCCATGTATAGTCTTTCGGTAGTGGTTTAGTCCCTGGAAGCTCTGGTTGGTTGGCATTGTTGTTTTTATGGGGTTGCAAGCTCTTTCAGCTCTTTCAATCCTTCCTCTAATTCCCCCCAAGGGGGTCCTGTTCTCAGTTCGGTGGTTTGCTGCTAGTGCTAATCTCTTGACTTGAATGCTGGACACTTTTTTTTTTTTTTTTGAAATGTGTGGTAAATGTTCATCAGTCCTTGCAGGTTTCTATGAAATCTGGCATGCAGGCTATGCATTTGGGGGGGGGAGGATTTGATATTTTTCTTTGTAACTTCCTTTCTCATCTAAAGTGTGAGACCTTTTCAAGTTTAATTCTATTAACATTATTATATAAAAAAAACTCATGATGGAATTTACTGTCACTTCCTCTGTGGACTGGTAGCTGATTTTCCTTTAATTCCTATGCATGATCAAAACAAATTTTCCTGATGGGTAAACTATCCCTGTGAGCCCAGTTAAATCCTATGGCTCTGCACTCTTTTATTCAGCTTTGACATGTTCGGCCTGTCTATCCCATGAGCAGTATCTGTTTCTCCTGTGATAGTTAATTATGTGCCCACAGTTGCCCTTACATAGAATGCTATATGGGTGGATGCTTTTGTAATCTTGTGTTTTGCTACATTTGTATTTACTCAGAATCCTTAAGCCTGCTGGTCAATTATCTTGAGCCATTTGTATCTACCATTAATTAATTAATTAATTAATTAACTAACTAACAGGGTTTCTCTGTATAACCTCCCTCGCTGTCCTGAAACTTGCTTTATAGACCAGACTGGCCTCAAACTCAAGAGATCTGCCTGCCTCTGCCTCCCGAGTCCTGGGATTAAAGGTGTGCACCATCATGCCTGATGCATTTATTTTCATAACTTACTTATCGTTAAATTTATTTTTTGTCTATTTTCCTGAATAAATTTCCTTCTTCTGGATCATGTCACAAAATTTCCTATTAACTTTATCAATTTCTTTTTCTTTTTAATGTTTTATGTGTATGACTGTTTTACCCACATGTATGTCTGTGCACCATGTATGTCCAGTGGCTTTGGAGGTTAGAAGAGGGTGTCAGATCCCTTGGAACTGGAACTACAGACAGCTGTGAGCTGCCATGTGGATGCTGGGAAACAAACTCAGAGCTCTGGAAGGACAGCAAGTACTCTTAACTGCTGAGCCATCCCTCACTCCCATAGAAAGTCAGGTCTACATTTCTGTGACCCTCACCTGCAAGCAGGTCTTTACCATGCTCTCACATCCCTCTGAGCTCCTGGCTTCACCTCCACTGCTACCGTTGAAGCTTGTGTCCTGTAGCTTCTCCCTTGTAGTCCTGTGGCAAGCAGGTATTCAAAGGTTCCTAAACAATCCTTTACAAACTGGGTTCTTCAGAGATGTCTACAGTTAATGTGGACTACAGGAATGCTGGTCACTGTGAATACCAAATGTTTATCAGCAGACACAAGTATGTCCCTCCTTGTAACTGTCTATAAAAATTAGATGTATACCTTTTGTATTAAAAATCTGGTTGTTTATCATAGGGAGAAACTATGACCATGTCGTAGTATAAATTCATGTGTGTATGTGTGTGCATTTGTGCACCTGTGCAGATATAGGATAACACACACATGGGAGATAAACATGTGGGGATCTCAAAAGCGCATACAGGTATTCTTTTCTCTATTCTTTGTTTTTCTTGAAGCAGAACTTTTTTTTGAAAAAAATTTTTGAAGTTACCTCAAAATTAAAACTTGAAGACTAAATGGGATCGATCAACACAACATAGGAATTAGCTTTGGGGGGCCCGCGGTTGTGGCAGTGTAAGTCTCAGGAGGAGTAATGAGATATTCCCGACAGAAAAGCAGAGTCTCTGGTGAGACCAGGCAGGCAGCCTTTAAGCTGTGCCCATTTGAAACAAAAAGAGCAAGGGGCGGCGGCCATCATCGGGTTGCAGCTGATGTGGGGGCCACCAAGCAGTTCTCACTGATGCAAAGATGCACTTTCTGGCAGCATGTGTCAGCAAGTGACTGTCACCTGGAGAGATGGATTAAGCAAGTCACCCTTCCTTAAGCCCCCAGGAGGTTCTTGCTCATAGTGAGATGATCAACTGCTGTTGACAGTATGAAAAGTGTGACAGATGGGGCATCCCCAAGGTAAACCCTCAGACAAGCTTCTCATCACAAGAAGGGAATGTAACTGAGGAGGGGTTGGCCTGTCATCACTCTTTTTTTTTTTTTTCTTTTCTTTTCTTTTTTTTTTCGGAGCTGGGGACCGAACCCAGGGCCTTGCACTTCCTAGGCAAGCGCTCTACCACTGAGCTAAATCCCCAACCCCCGCCTGTCATCACTCTAAGTGGTCAGCTTCAGAGTCTATGGCAGCAGGCCATAGAGTTATGCAATGTCTTCTGGTGTGAGTTAGTATAAAGGTCACATTGTTACTTAAATGTATTGATTGCCAAAAGATCAAGCAAACCTGTGTGAGTTTCAGGTATACCCCTCCCCACAGGTTCCAGAAAATACAAGAAAGGGGAAAAGGTCAGTGTAACCTTATAGAAATTGCCACACATGGTCAGAGGGTACCCCTCTTACCGGACAACCTGTTTCGGCCTGCTTTCTCCTGCTGTAACAGAAACCACACACAAGTAGGTGCACATTTACCAGAAGCACAGAGGAGACCATGACTTGCTTTCTAACGAGCCACCCTTGAGGCCACTAACCTAGTCTCATACCTGACTCACTCTCATGAGACCCAACCCGGACTTAAGAGAATACATCCAGTTTCTAAAGAAAGACATTAATCCTATCAACCAATATTAATCCCTGGAGATCCAAACACCTCTACCTGTTAGAGGTCCTCTCAATTCTGATTATTTTGGGGACCAACATGTCATCACATGAACCTCTGGGACAAACAGTATCTGTGATGGTTGGTCTTGAGAGTCACCTTGATGGGATTTGGACCTATGTAGGAGACACACGTCTGAGCATGTCTACGAAGGCATTTCTAGAGAGGTTTAGCTGAGAGAATATCCACCGTGAAATTGGATGGCGCCATCCCATTGGCTAAGTGTGTGTTCTCCAGACTCAGAGGAGAAAGAGACAGTGAGCCAAGCATCGGGGTTCATCTGCCTCTGCTTCCTGATTGTGGACACAATGTAAAGAGCTGCCTTTAGTTCCAGCCACCCTGCCTTCCTAATGAGGATGGACTGGACCCCCAAACTCTGCACCAAAATAAACCTATTTTTGTAAGGTATTTTGTCACAGCAGTGAGAAAGCTGACTGATACACGGTCCAGACCACCTCAAACTGATACTGCATATTACCTTCACTGAGGATGAGAGAACACTAGAGAACACACAGCTAGAAACCACACATCGTCACAGAGCTGATTGGCTGTGGCTGAAGGGACAGATGATGCTCCACAGTGACAAAGACTTCTGAAGGCAGTCTCGGCTGCTGTTGGAAGAAGCTCTCCCTGGTTTCTCAGGTCTCAGGTCTCTATGCCTGGAAAGGCGTGCCTCTTCCTCCACTTCCCTTTTCACTGCTCTATGGTGGGGATGTGAGTGAGATGGCCTTGAATTTCCTTTCCAACTCTGAGACACCAAGCCAGAGGACTGAGTAGGAAACATTCTGTCATAACGGTCGCAGCGGGGCCTTTAAACCATGGAGGAGCACATGGTTCCACACTTTGAGGCACAGGATGGGACCAGCTACTAACTAGTGGTTGTAACATAGTTACATATGATCTTACATATCATGGAGAGATTTAGCCGCATGGGGATGCGATTCACCACCCTACCACTCCATTACTGTTACTGCCTCTGACAGGCGATTCAAAATGACAACAATGAAAATGTACCACACTACTACCTTATTGTCAAAGGTGACCTTACACTTAAATTCTCAGGAGCAGACAGAGGATTTCCAGGAGCCTGTTTAGGGTCTGACTACACGCTACCTCTAATTAGTGCCCTACTACAAAAAACAAAACCCCATCAAACTGTCACCTCATTGACACAGAACATTTCAATTAATGAGGCAATTTTGGATCTGTCTACAGTGGAGGTGGGAGATGGCAGTTCAAGGGAAGAGTTTCCCAGTCTGGACCTTAATACAAGACTGGTGCTGACTATACCCAATGTTTCGAGTTCTCATAACAGAGAAAGGGAGCCTCCTGAGGCTCACTACTCTGTAGTTTGAAGTTTCAAACATTCTCAGTGCTTGGAAACGAGTGAAATGAGAACAGCTCATCCCGGGCACAAAACCACACGCACACAGGCACCATTAATGGCTTTTAGACGTATACATAAAGACAGCTTGGCAGGTTCTCCTGGTTACATCCTGGGAGAATACAACGTCACCAATATTCCAACCATATTGTACAATTTTCTTAAAGTCAAAACTGACTGTCATTGTTTTGAAAACAGGTGCAGAGATTTGCAAGAGCTTCTCTGTGAGAGAACGAACAGCAGCACTCCTAACTTTGGGTTTGAAAACACTTTTGAATGTCTGAAATTACGACACTTCAACATCTATTCGTGTTAAGTTTGTAATCAAAATGGTGATGTGGAAAGATACAGTCAGTCAATTGTCACTTTGAAACACACAGGGATTGGACATGCTGTACATTTCTCTTTTAAAATGTAGTTTGTATTATTTTTCCACCAATCAAAACACATGATATATTTTATTATAAAACATTAGGCAGTTACTTTTGAGATACACAACCTGAAAGGTCATACTGTACTTACCACCAGCATGAGGCATCAGAGGAGTCATAGCAGACAGACTCACACACCCAGCCCAGATGAAACCAGTGTTGGGCTTTTTACTTTAGATGCAGGCCCTGGCTGTCAACAAGGGCCAATGGAGGGCTTTCTCTTTCTAACACCGGGGACTGGTCTTTGTGTTCTAAAGATGAGAGCACAGTTCTGACTGCAGGCCCAGTGCTTGAGGCACTCTGCAGCCCGAGTTCTGAGGCCGCGCTCCTACCCTGGCTGGACATGTCTGCCCTCCAGACCTGCGCTTGAAATGAAAACTCAGACCTGGAAGGGGCAGTCATTCCACTTTTGGCTGAAAATTAAGCCAACAACAACAAAAACTAACCTAGTGCAAATTCCAGATAATCATTAGTTACCCGGTTTATAAAAATACATGTCCAAAATAGTGACTTCCAGGGTGTGTACAATATAAATTACAAAAATAAAATAGAAAAGATGAGAAAGTTGAGCACATTTTTCAGTTCTTTATCCAACATCAGCATTTGCCTACAGAGGTCAGCTCAAAACCATTCGCATTGTCCCAGGACCCTGGCAAAGCTAGGCTCAGGAGGGAGGACCCTGAAACTGGGGTGAGGTATTTCTTTGGGGCGCTGTGGCCAGTCCTAGGTGCACTTGCCTGATGGAGGAGAGTCTTGGCATGAGACCCTGTCCACACCAGCACAGGCTCCATCCAAAACAGTGTTGATAGATAGGCAGAGTAAGGGGGGAGAAAGCCACTCTTTGAGGGCGCCTGGATCCACTCACAGCTGCCTCCTGTCTGTGGGACCAGGGCGAGCCTCTATCACAGCATGCTCCCCTTACAGTGTAGGGCAGATAATGCAGTGCCTTTCTGATTTCCTCCTTAAGTTTCAGGGAAGTCATTTCAAGAATGTGCATCCGAGGGAAGAGCACAGTATGACGCTGTGAAACTTCAGCCTCCCAGGGCCCAATAACCTGAAGCCATAGGCAGGTGTCTCTGCCCTCACCCGCACTAGCATTTGTAACTGAAAGTGTCCACATGTGATATAAAGCTAATCCTTACTTCAGATTAACATTGTTCATTAAAGGTTCCAATGATCAGACCAACCATTAGGATACAACTGGTGCAGACAGAATCACGTATTAGATGGTACTTTCCATAAAAGTTCTTATCAAATTTCCTTCTATAACACACTCCATAGCTCCCAAAGTAACTGAACACAAGATATGAATTGTTAACAAAATAAGCTCAAGAAGGAAATGCTCTGAGCGCAGGTAGCCAAGGTATGATCATCCCAACTCCAATTCTGCAACAACACAGAGAACTCAGCATCTTACCAAATCTCGAGTAATTTACAGATCAGGATCTGAAAGTATCAATTTCAGGTGAGCAGTTTTAAATCAGAAAATATTCAAGAATGAACCCCTAATTCTCTAGAATATTTCTTCTGCGTTCTTCTGAATGTTTCTAGAACATCTGAGGAATTCCCTTAGAAAAAGGAAATGCCTCCACAAAATGGAAAAGGACAGCAGCAAACATGCATGGTAAGTAAGCCCGGTCTCCTAAGAGACCATGTGCTCTGGCTGGACGTGGTGGCTTCTGTCAGTGAGAAAGACAAGTTAGGCAATGCTACAAAAGGAAAGGCTATGAGACCCAATCACCTTTCACCTTAAATAAAGAGAGGGGAGCAAAGGATGGGTGGGCTCAGGGAAGGAGGCACCCACCCACCGTTCTGGGGAAGCCACCCTGTCAGCTCTACATTAGGCAGCGGGGCTCAGGAATCTGCCGATTCATTCTACTGAGATGGGGTGCTTTGTGATAAAGAAGGTGAAGTTCTGTGAGGGATTCTAGATCCAAGTTCAGAGGACCAAGAAAAAGGAAATGTGTGGTCAGGATTCAAGGTGACATAAGTCGTTAAGCAGAGTGAAATACAACTTGGAACTTTGTCATGCAGAAAGCTGTACGTAAAGTTTCCCATAGTGGGCAGTTTAAAGGACACAGAGTGTCGATATAAAGCAGTGGTAATTCTCAGCCTAAAACATCACAAATTTAAGAAAAGCTGTAGTTTTATTTATTAAATAAATTTAATTATATTCCTTCTGAAATACAAAAGACAGAATAAATCATACCATAAAAGTGGGTAAAATATGATAATATGATAGTGGCCAATTCATACACATGATCTATTTTTTTGTGGACAGACACCAAATTACTAAAGAGGATTAAGAGATTATTCTAGAAGCAGAACTACCTGGAAGATTATTTGGCATTTAAATACTGATTCCCAAAGTGCTACATGGGCAAGTTCAAGCAAGCATTTGTGGTCACATGCATACGAGTCCCCACAGTTACACATGATCTGTCACCAAGGACACCACACGACTGGAAAAAGAAACTCGGCTATTCTAATTGCTCACCTGAAATGATCTTGAACAAAATTTCTAACAGTGTGGTTTGTACTTTTTCTCCAGACATCGTCTGCCTCATGTTACAGTCTACGCAGGCAATCCTACTGGAACTGAGTGGGGGCAAGGCGTCGTGTTTCTTACATGCAGAACATGGAGCTTCTTGATTTGGTTCCACCAGCTCCCATGTGCTCAGGGCCATGGAAGCCAGAGTCCTTCACAGACAAGTGCGCCATCTGCGAGGTTTCATCGGCAGCCTTCCAGGGGTCCGGTTGAGGCATCGAGACTGCTGTCTGTGTCTGAGGCCAGGGTGTGCTCAGTGGACATGGATGAGATGTCATTGATGGATGACGACTGAGAAGGAGTAGCCTTGCTGCTTACTGCTGCATCTGTGCTAAGAAAACCAAACGGAGTAAAATCTGAGGCACGGCATCCTGCACGCCAGGCGTGGGGCTTCAGGCTACTTCTCCATTCTGTGCTTGGTAGTTTCCGGATCCTAATGACCCACAGAACCAAGACTGCTCAACTACACTTTAAGCTTCTGGGATTTTTCCTGGAGTCCTTTGTTAGTTCAGTTTCGAAATCAGTCTTGGGCTTTCCCTACAATAGTCCCCTGTTCTGCCCGCACCACGGGCAATGTGTATGTGGTCACATATGACCATGTTGATGACTTAAAAGATATACCTGCTAACTTCAAATAGACCTTAAGAGAAAATGGATGAATTCTCCCTACAACTACCACAAGAGGCTTAGGCCTGAGAAGGATTCAAGTGTGATGAACATTTCATCCACAATAGACAAACCTCATCTGTAGGAAAAACCATCAGGATTCAAATGAATCTTTTGTGATAAAAACACTTTCTAAAATATACACCCCAGGGGTTGGGGATTTAGCTCAGTGGTAGAGCGCTTGCCTAGCGAGCGCAAGGCCCTGGGTTCGGTCCCCAGCTCCGAAAAAAAAAATACACCCCAAAAGATAACTTTAGCGCCTGCTTTAGATTTTATTTTTGTCTAGTGAGTCAAGAAATCATTATTTTAATTTCGGAGGTAAATAAAGCCCTCCTACCTCCTACTACCCATGTGTTACTGTCTGTGGCTGAGAAAACTAAAGCACGTGAATCTTAGGTCTGCACTGACATCCTTTTTTATAAACTGGATGGATCCAAGCAAAGAGGGCAACACGTTTCAAACACGTTTCAAATCCAAACCCCTTCCTCTCTAAACAGAGCTGGCGACGACTACAGCAAGGTTACAACAGGGACGCTTCAAATGCAGCTTAGGGCTGGCACCGCAAAAAACATGAGTGCAAAGCCACTGCACCAGCATCAGGGCAAGCAGGAAGGTAACAATGTCATACAAAGATAGCCAAGTGACATTAATATATCACTGTCATTTATAAACATTGAGTAGGTAAAGAAATATGAGACAACAAAATTAAAGCAATCACCAACCTGAAGGCTGGTCTTTCACCCCATTCTTGCTTCTTTCTTCCCAGTCCATCACTTCTTTGTAAATTAGTTCTTCAAAGAGAAACAGAAGTCGAGATGCTTAGGTCATTTCCCCTGCACCGAACTCTGCCTCCAGATCCCAAGAGCCACCCCAGGCCCTGGGATGTCTCAACTTCCTTTGGCTACCACATGTTACTAGGGGCTCACATTAGCAGCATACTGTAAGCATATACTACTGTGCGTGTTGCCATGGTGACTGTGCATGAGTGGGCCACTGGCATGTCAATCTGGAAAGTCTGATCAGTGCTGACCTGCACTGACTATGGCCCTTAGTTACTGTAACCTGCTTCCGCATCATAATGGAAGCTTCCAGGGTCTGCTTCTTGTTGACCATCTTAGTTCACTCACTGTGACTGGGGTTCATCTTGAAGTGCTAGTAATACCTTCCTGCTTATTTTTGGCAATTTCCTCCAGACTAGATTTTAAAATACGTAACTACATGGTTTAATATACACATTCAATTACATGTGCCATATCTGGGCTCCCCCATACCTGCTTAGACGGGATCTGTGTAAGGAATATGTGGCCTGTATACTGGGTTTGCTCCAAACGTCCACGCTATCAAGAAGTGTGAACACTTGGGGGTGTGACCAGGCCACACATCAGTGTGTGATGATGGAAGTCACACAGAAGTCCTTTGCTTCACCTGAAGGAAATTATGATGCCATACATAGTCTACTCTAACATGCTAGTGTCACAGTCGTTCTCAGCTGGGAAGTGGAAAGAGAGGACACTGCGGCTTCTGGCTTTCAAGGTCCTTCCAAAGAGGCTAGTATGAATAAGTAGTAAAAAATGTGTTCTGGAGGGTTATGGGAACATGTTGTGGTGGACTATGGGAGTGTGCTCTGTACGACTATGGGATCGTCATAAGAAAGGATCTAAACAAGCCACTCTTACCTTTCCACTCTTCAATCGCATGCTCTCTTTCTTCCAACTGGGCATCATAAATTTGAGGTGGTGGCTGAAATGATATGTCAGGTCGATAGCTCAAAACTTATGGGCCATGCTGGGAAGATAACACTACTTAGAATGTTCCGAGTCTACTCATGGATTTATTTTAATTAACATGTTCTAGATTTTTCTTGTAAGCATGATATATTTTATCAGTTTAAAAGACAATTACAGAAAGTTAACCAAAAGCAAGCTATCAGTAATAAATCTCAATAATCACATGACCTCAAAATGTTCTGCAGACATTGCACAAGTGAAGTTACAAAATTAGTAACAATAGGCAGCTCAGAGGGTCAGCTGTGTGGGAGCTGAGTGAGGTGTGGTACGTTCTTAGAAAATACTTCCAGTTCACATTCTTCATGACGGAACACCCATGCACAGGCCACAAGCTCATGAATGGAACAGTCCATAACTTGGCTGTTCATAAATCTGATTCTTTTGATATAACATAATGTTACAATGGCAGTTAAATCTAAACCCAGGACACAACAGTGTTCCACCACTGCCATGAAGTAAACTCCCCACGGTGTATTTCCCTCATAGCTAAGGATCATCACACGAGGGATGCTATGAAGAAACAAGCCCAGATGCGGCGGGGAGATGTGAGCTGATGTGTCTCTTGGGAAGGCTGCTTAGGCTCTCTGACTTGAGGGACTGAATAAGATGTAAACAAAGCTCATAGCCCAGTGCCAGGCATGAAGCAGGTGCCTCATAAATTATTATTACACATCAGCCTTATCAATATAAGGTCAGCATACACCACAGTACACTCCTGAGCATTCTGTAGCTACAGCCCCAGCGGCAAGTGCCACCAGGGTTACTGACCTAGGCCTTAGACAGCACTTGTTCTACTGCTTAAGTCAGGACCCTAAAACTAACAACCTGCTGTGCTCATGTAGCCATTCTGGGCCAGCGGAAAGAGGACCCAAAGACAGTGGGTCCTGGATTGTACAGTGAGCCCTCTACACGGACATTTTCCAAAGAGAACTTACCGCTTCTGCTTCAGCGGGGTCATACCAAACAGTAATATACGGGTGGCGCAAGGCTTCGTCCACAGAGATCCGCTTGTCCGGATCAATCACTAACATTTTCGATAACAGATCTCTGGCTTGACTTGCTAGGATGTAAACAAATGATGCAATTACATTGCTACCGTGGAAAAGAGGAACCACATAATAAAGAATCAAACAGAAAGTATGGAGGGCAAAGAGACATGCTGACTTCAGAAGATGTGTAAGAGGTTCAAGACCAACACAGCTTACACCTTTAAAAGCCCAATGGCCACTATTAAAACCAGGCTTTTAGCATGTGAGGTGAGGGTACTAGGTAGCCTCAGACCAGTACCCAGATGACCTGAAGCTATGAAGCCACAGCACAGCGGGCAGCAAGCACCTCTCTGAAGACTGTGCTGCCAGGAGTGTGGACATCATGTAGCAGGAGCATTGTTCTTTGGGTCACATTAGAACAAGTTTAAAACCTTCAGAGTAACACACACAGTCCCAGAGTATAGTTTCACAGGCACCACTGCTTTGCCTAGCTGTATACAGTGTTTTTGTTTTTAATCTAGAGGTTAGTAAGAAAAAAAACCAAGAAGCTAATTAACTTTAATTCAGAATGCTCAGTAAGGTCCCAGCAATGAAAAATTCACAACATATACAGCCAAGGAAAAGTCGGGGCTTTTGTGACCAAGGTGCCGCTCACCCTGGCATAGAGGACAGCAAAGCTATTGTTTTTCCTCAGGTGTCCACATTCTAGGAAGGACACAGAAGGGCAACGAGGGCCTTTTCCACTGGACCACACTTAATAGTTTCTGTCTAGAATCCTTACTGAAATGTTCTTTATATTTGAAATGGTTTTGAATTAGGATTGGTGACATTACAATATGGGTCTTGTGTGTGTGTGTGTGTGTGTGTGTGTGTGTGTGCGTGCATGAACATGTGTGGTATATGCATATGAATGTTTGAGTGTGGGTAAGATGTACTCTGAGGCTAGAGGGGGAGTTGGTGGTCTTGTTCTCCTCCTCATTCCTTTATGACAGAGTTCCTCACTGAACTGGAAGCTCCCAGTTCCCCTACTGGCTGGTCAGCAAGCTTCCAGGATCCACTGGTCTCAGCCCCAGAGGGTGGGTTACGGGCACAGGCAGCCATGCTTGTGCCTTCTGAGTGATGCTGGTGATGAAAACTCAAGTTCTCACCCTTATAGGGCAAGTGTGTCTGCCCGAGGCACTTTCCCACCCTATAACCTAAGGGTTTGCAGACTGATCTGAATCTTTGGCTGCACTGTTGTAGCAAGGTCAAGACTCTCGGCCTTTAAAGTTTTCCTCCTGTGGTGCCTTTGAACATCAGACTGTAAGAGCCTCTATTTCAGGGTTTCTAGCACTTCACCTCTTAACATACATGGGCTTTAGGGTTCAGGTGTTAGAGAAACAAGTGCAGGATACAAGAATGCCTTACTTTTTATTTTGTCTCGTTCGGATTCTGACGGAAATATCCAATCTGGAAAGAGCTCTTCAAATTTGATTCCAGGGTACTTTGGTCTGTTTTCCACATAATTCCTTACAGTTGGCTGAAGTTTCTTCATGAACTCTGCGGATGGTGTTCCTAGCTGTTCAATAACTTTATTCCATTGATCAATATCTAAGGATTCTCTTGAGGAAAACACAGCTACAATGCGCTTCAGAGTCGTAATACATACAATACTCTCATGCAAAGAAAAACTGTTTATGCCTATGAACAAGAAAGTAACTAGGCTACCCTAGAGGATCAGCAAAAACATTTTGAGACAATACTTAAATAAGGTTTGGGTTTCTAAATCACTTAATAAAAGCTCTTATACTCTGCATCTTTAAAAAGTATGGTCATGGTTCATTAAATCAACATAATCTGTTTTCCTATTATAATTCAAAATAAAATTATGACAAAAATGATTCAACCTATGAGATAAATGATTAAACACAAAATAAATAAATATCACATAAACAAACTGAAATCAATGTTCATACTAAAGCTACCTTAGATGTACAGGTCTCTAAATGAGAGAAGAACTTTCGAGATCAATCTGACTTCTCTCCCAGCTGGGCATCGAACCTGTGAGACAGGCTGACCAAGGGAAGTCTGGAGAGGGGAGGGGAGGGGAGGGGCCTGGGTTCTGGCCTATCCCACAGACCACACTCCCTCCTGAAACTGCCTTTGACAATGATGCTTTCAGAGGCCATTCTGTTTCTCTTGGCACCAGCCCATCCCTTCAGCATCTAGTAATGTGTTCTTTCTTCCTTTAGAAGTATATGACCTGGGGTTCACTGTCAGCGTGTACTACCCAGTCAAGGTGCTGGAGTCAGTCCTCCTCAGAGCAGCCTCCTTACCTAGCTCTCAGGGTGCGTGTTACACTTAGGATGACTGGGACAGTATCTGTGGAAAGTGACAGTGAAGCTGCAAACAGGTACACGAGACAATGCAAGCTATGAAATCACATTAAGCAGGAGCTTGGAATGTCACGGGCTTTCTCAGAATATGCATTTATACCACTGGGAAAGCACCTGGGGCAGCCACACAAACTCAGTTCTTTCAGAGTGCTAATTTGGAAGACCTGCTCAGGAAATGGGTTCAGAGTCAAATCCTGAGCAAATCCTCCTCCTTCTCTTCTCCTTCACTCACTTTGCCAAATCAGAATGATGCACACATTTTATCTAAGAGCTTAGCCAAAATAGGACACCTGGCTCACATGCATCCTTCTTATACTTTAACACCTCTCCCTCATGCTCGTTGCTCACTGTGAAGACTAATCATAAAAGTGCTGTGCTGCCCCGCCCCCTCATCTCATGCTGCTTACCACTGGGAACCATCTGGGCTGCTGGCTAAAAGCCAAGCCCACCTACCTCACCCTCTCACCTACTGAAGGGCAATGGTCTCTTCTTGTTTCTTGCTGTTCCAACCCCAACATGATCCTACCGGAACCTTCTGTTGTCACTCAAGCATGATGCTCTTCCCTGTTAACAGCAAGCACTTTCCTTTGACATTCCCAGCCCCTGCTTTCTGAAACCTGCATCTCTAATTCTTAGCCCCTTGTTCTCTCTGGAACACTCTCATCAGACCTCCCTCCTCAGTCGTCTTGAGAACTGTTTCCATTAAGGCTGCCAGCGGCACCCACTAAACCCAGTGGTTAACTCCAAGTCCTTCCTCCTTTCCCTTGGTCTTAAGCCTTTGCTCATCTCTTCAGTGCTTAGTACCAGCTCAAGGTCTTAGTGCGATCAACAGACCAATGATTTCCACATTTTTATTATTCCAAACCTTTGCTTTGACTCTCACACTTCAGAGACACTGCAAATCCAAAGCTGTTGGAAGGTTAGGCTCTGAGCAGATGCAGACTCCAGGCCCAACCCTCCCATCAGACCAACTGGCCTGCCATGAGCCTCTGCCATCTCTTTCTAGGTGTCTCACAGCTTCTGCTGTGTCTCCTACTTCTACTGTCCCAGAAAATCTCCCCTCAAGTCATCTTGGCAGTGAGCCTTTTACCCCATCACTTGGATGAGGTATCTAGAAATAAATGGGCAGGTCTTCCATATATATGTCTGGCTTAGTGCTACAGCGTTATTTTGATAGAAGACAGAGAGTGGCATGGAGTGCAGGTGGGGCTTACCTGAGAAAGCATGGTGGGCCTTCTGGGTGGGTAGAGCACAGGTTACATTTTTTAAAAAATAGGAAGCGGGGTTGGGAATTTAGCTCGGTGGTAGAGCACTTGCCTAGCAAGCGCAAGGCCCTGGGTTCGGTCCCCAGCTCCGAAAAAAAAGAAAAAAGGAAAAAAAAAAAATAGGAAGCATAGCCCAGAGAGATCTGAGTTTCTCTGGAACGCACAGCTGCCATGGGCGCTGTCTGAGCTTAGGCTTCTGGTAGGCTGGCTCAAGTGTTTTCTTTCTCACGAGCCACAGTGAGGACAGCACTTACTTTTCTACCAACATTGTAGGCAAACCTCTTGAGAACCTCAACTTGGTTTCTGGAGCTTTTCTATAAATCGCCAACTTTTTGATCTAATCTTTGAAAATGTAAGTAAAACTTCTTTAGAAAAGGACGTTAACTTCCATGTGACTTTAAAGCCCTTTGTGACCTTATATATAAGACATCAACTATTGCTACTGTAACATGTTAATATATAAAGTATTTTAAATTCTAATTTAAAATTATGAAAGTGTATGCAAAAGTACATACATTTTTCATTTATTTTTACTTTTTGGAAATATTATTAATAAATCAAAAAATGTAAACAAGAAATGTTACAAAATTATTCTTAACTGACATTACAGACTATCATCTTGACCACTCGTGACAAGTCCACATAGTGTTTCTAAGTCTCTGGCTGCAGAACGCCTCAACTTTCCCTTTATTTAAGGGAATAAAGCCTTCCTTATTTATAACTTAGTACAAGTAACTCCAAGGTCATAAAGTTATAGAAAAAAAGACAGAGAAATCATGAGAGCAAAATAAAATGCTCTATTTAACTTTGCATACTTTATAACTTAAGAAGGAAATGTGAAAGAATGAGTAGAATAGAATATATTCATTCTAAGCTCATACTGTAAGGAATCCATATTTTAAGAAAGTTGTTTTCATGAAATTATAAACATTAAAGCATTTTTTGTGAAGTACATACATTCCAAACCCTGACCACAGAGCCTGGTCTCTCTTGAAGCATGGGTTTGCTACCAGACAAAGGACACTGTAAGCCTTCATGACAAAAACAAAATCAAAGACCAATGAGAATATAAGGGGTTAGAACACAAAAGGAGAGCATGAAGAAGCGTGTTAGCATGAAGAAGCGTGTTAAAGACTGAAGAACGCACAAGGGGATGCAGCTAGCGCCCTACACTGTCTGCTCCCTTTACAAAACCTCCCTGCTGATGTGGACTTGTTGACCACCGGATGAGTCATCTTTAGTGTTTAAATTTACCTTCCCCAGTGTGTCACAGATACCTTTCTGCCTGGCTGGAGTCTTTAGAAATGTCTATAAAATGCCAACAAAGTAACAAATGAGAGAGGGTAATATACTGCTTCTGATATAAGCTTCACTCAATCTGTTCACTTAACTGCATAGCCGGCCTCAGCTCTTACATCGTACCAATAATTACCAGAATCATATATGACTTAAATCACACATGCATGTTAGCCTATTAAGTTTAGACTGCCCCTTTCCCAGTTAATTAGCAGAATCAACTAATTTGTAAAATAGTATTTCCCCTTAAATACCAGAATATATTTAACAAAGATAATAATTTCACACATCTATTTCTGATAAAAGAGCTAATATACCTGGTTTAGATTAACAAAATTGTAACAGGTATTTGCGTGAAAGTATAAAACTGGACCACTTGGTCTGTGACACCAATTTAAAAAGAAGACCCCTGAAAACACAGTCCCCATCCCGACAGTTCCTTCTGAGTGTTCAGTAAGGAGGCGCAATCATGCTGCCCTTGGCATGGAAATCATGGCCAGGGTCAAGGTTCTGGGGAAGGATACGGTCAGTACCTTGGAATATCACACAACCTTTCACCAGCTCTCCCATGATGCAACCCACTGACCAGATATCAACTGAAAATAAAATGAAATGATAAAATTATGAAGTGTCATGAACAAAACAAAAGTGAGGAAAAGGGCTTCTAACAGTGTACTAGACACACAGACATGGAACTCAGTGGCTAGCTAAGGGTACACTTTTTACACAGTATGAATGACTGCTGACCTCTCCTTCAGCCTTCAGTTTGCAGCAATCTGTAGTTCTAGTGCCAAAGAATCCAATACTTTACAGCTTAAAAAAAGCAACAAACAAAAAACCAGACATAGAAAGTGCTAATGAACATGAAATTCTTAGGGCCACACCCCCACCCCCACCCCAGCCTCCAGGGCCGAGTCCTGGGTCTCTCCCTGTGAAGGATACAGTCTCTTCCTGGGAACAGGACTTTATGGAGGACCATTTCTGCCATGATGCACCCGACAGACCAGATGTCCACTACCAAATATCAGGTGATTAAAAAACAGCCAGAGAGCCTTACATCTCTGTTTCTAAACCACCTCCCAGACAGGGGCAGCCCCAGCACATACTCATTGGGTGGAACTTCTATAAACTCCGGACAGCACATCTGAATGACCGTTTTTTAAATCGCTACATCAGAAAGGTGGCAGCCTATTAGTATGGGCTGGACTTCGGGTAGGGCCTGCTTGAGCCTGGCTCTGTGGTAACTGACCTCTAGTGTGGGGTTAAGCATGGGGCCTGACTAAGTCCTGTGCTTCAGACAGGAAAGGGAGCACTGACCACAGGCAGCTACTGGAGGGCACTGTGCCTCTCAGAGCAGGCAACAAATACGTACAAAAATCCATACTCAAACTCACTCCAGAAAACTTTAGCAAAGCTCCTCTGTTGTTCTTTCACAAATAGTCACATGAATTCATTAAAAGCTAAGGTTTAGCATTTATTTAGTTGACACAGCTAGAATAAGTGAAGTTTTGATCTTAAAAAAAAAAATCAACTTTACACGGAAAAAACCACAGTACATTATTCCACTCATATTAAGATTTTTTTAAAACCAGTCAGTGTTGGCAACCAAGATAATGAGAGCACAGAAGTCCCAGTGCTGTGGACGATGTGTGCATGCCCACAAGAGAGGCACAGAGGTCCCAGTGCATGATACTCTGATCAAACAAGGAGGTTCGGCATGATGACACATGCCTTTAACTCCAGCATTTTGTAGGCAGAGGCTAGCAGAGCTCTATGGCAGTTTCAGGCCAGCCAGAGTTGGAAAAAAACAAAAAAACAAAAACAAAAAAAACCAAAAAACAAAAAACTGACGAATGAAAAGACAAAATAAGTGAGTTCTTATCTGTGGATTACAGGCATCTGTAGGTGCACAGTGCTTACACTGTGTCTCCAATGGTCCTTGAGGAAGGACCGGCCAGTGATGATGGGAATGCTACTTTACTGTTTAATGTCTGCAGTCTAACTCTACTTACCATTCTCCTTGTAGCCCATGCCCAGGATGACTTCTGGAGCCCGATAGTAGCGAGTTACCACATAGGGAGTCATCATAAAGTTGGTACAGGCTGTCCGTGCCAGGCCAAAGTCAAGGATCTTGAGAGTACAGTCTGATTTTACTACAATGTTGCTAGGCTTCAAATCCTAGAAAAAAAATTGTTCACATATTTATATGAATCACAGCATGCTAACTACACGATTTCACACCAATGACGGTTTGTGAGGTGAGCAGCTACTGAAGTGTATAGAACGGGAAGGAGGGCAGGTAGGATAAATAGCACCATGGCTTCTGAGACCCTGCCTCTACACAAGTCAGGTAGCCTCACGACCACTTGCTTCCTTGCTCAAAATCTGAAAGCCTGTAAGTCTCTCACATGACATGAGATGGCATTTGCATATAATCTACACACACAACCTCTGGGACTGCCTAACGTATATCTAGATAATTATAGTGCCTAAAATGATGCTATTGTACAGGGATAATTACACACATACACAATGTGTCTGTGTTCAGCACAGATGAAATGTTTGCTTTCCAAATACTTGAGTCCATGGATGAAGAACCCAGAGTAAGGAGGCACTTTACCACTACCAGACCTGAGCACGTAGGCAGTGGCATGGCTGCACAGGCAAGGACAGCTACAACAGCACTGCTTCTAAGAGAGACAAACGTAGTACAGATGTAGCTTTGGAAACCAGTCAACAGTGAAAGCCTTCATCTGTCGATGAGCCTTAGAGAACAGGAAAGCAGTCGAGGTCCAGACCATACCTGTCTAAAGGCTGTGGTGAGGGGAGCAGCTGTCTATTTACTGCCATCTGCTGGACAGCCAGGATAATAAAACAAAGCCCTGGCTGTCTGTCTGCACTGGCGCTCTGTGCCAGGGTCATCCCAGTGATGTCTGCCAAAGGAAAACTGAAAAGCGGTCACTGAGGTTGCTCAGCACTCCCAACACCGACGGACTCTCTCCAGTCAGCCCTCACAATACAAACAGTGTCAGCATTTAACTATCTCTGGACTTGAAGACTCACTTTCAGTGCTTTGCCTCTTCAAATCTCGAGGACCATCCAAAATACAGAAACCAAGAAACCAAGTGAAGACATGATGACAGCTGACCTGTAAAGGGTGGTGGTTATTACAAGATGGCAGCCATAGAGGTGGCCAATAGCTACACTCAAAATAGGCAAGAGCCGAAAAGCTAGGTGTGTGCACACACATGTGCCTGTGTGACCCTGATTTAATCACCACAATTGCACGTTCAAATCCCAGATCCAGAACCACTGACTGAAGAGCTGTCCTGGGAAGGAGGATGACAAGATGCCAAGTGTCTACCGTCTGGATTTCCTTGCTCAAAAGTAACAAAGGTGGCTGCACAGTGGGAAAGCGGGAACAAGTGACAAGTTGAGGTGACAAGTTCTCAGTATATGCTGAGCTGGAAGAGCCTAAACATCACCACACCTCCTCCACTTGGGGGAGTTTGATGAAGGCTGAGTAGTAAATGGAGTCTGATCCAAACCCCCTAGGTTAGGGTGAAGATGGAGATTTAACACAGACCTGGGAAACCTACAAGAGACTATCTCCATCTACTGCACACACCTGTGAATGGATTCCCACCCTCCCCCACAACCCCAACTGAAGTCCATACTGCTCTGTTTACCATCTACACCAGAGCAGCAGCAACTGCAATCGGATTTGGTACCGGCACAGCTGTGAGAAGCTGTCACATGTTTATGAGGATGTAAATCACAACACCGACCAAATAGCCATATTGTAACTAAAGTGGGAGGGTAGGGGAAGAGAGTCACAGGGATGAGGGCTGGGTTTGTGACAAGGAATAAGTCAGGGGTCAATGAGATCTAAACATACTGCTCTGAGATACAGAAAGGAGTGCTAGAGTAACTCATTGAAAGAACTGAAAGTCGGGCTGGTGACATAGCCCAGTGGTGGAGTGCTTACCTAGTATGCACTAGTTTTATCCCTGTCACACATAAAAAAAGCAAAACCAAAAACCAAAACAAACAACAAGAACAACGAAACTAAATTCAAAGTTTGTTTCTACAGGGAGACAGAAATAAGAGCAAGAAGAGGGAACACAGCTTTCATAAACATTAGTGCAATTATTGATCCTTGATGAATACCAATACAAATCGACCGTTTGCTTAGCAAGTTCCATGGTTCTGTGGACAGGATTCCCACCCGGAAACTGTTCAGGACAGACACTCAGCAGGCAGGTGGCCGACTGGCACAGGTGAACACAGGAGCATCTGTGCAAAGCTGGAAGGAGGCACAGCAGACTGCTACTGTGGGCGTCCCCAGGTGGCTGCAGGGCTGAGGGAGGCTTTCATTTTTCCCAATTTTGTGAATTATATAAAGTAAAAGTGGTAAGAGCAAGGGGTAAAACTTTACCTTTTGTCCTGTTTCACTCTCAAACTTTTGAATAATTAAAATTTTTGTTTATTGTGAAACCATTTTGTTTCTTTGAGATAGAGTCTTGCTATATGGCTCAAGCCGTCCTTGAAATTATGACCCTTCTCACCCTGTATTCCCCATTACAGGTGTGACAAGTCACCGTAACAGCAAAGTTGAAGGTATGTACCTCTATGTGAGAGGCAGAGGCTAACTTGGGCTCCTCACTCAGAGGCCTGTCACCCAGTTTGATGTACCTGTGGGTTGTTGGAACATCTCCTCAATGATAACGCTCATACCTTTCCCAAGTAGACACAGATGTGAGTGTGTGAGTAGGAGTGTGCAAGGGATCCAGAAGGAACTGGTAAGATGGGGTTCTAGTCAGGGAGCAAGGTGGACACACAACATTTTCTCAGACCACCGTGAATTCTAAACACTGTGCTAAGCAAAACATATACTACTTTGGGTTCTATCTCACCAGCTTGTAGGCAGGAGTGTTGTTCCTAGGCTAAAGGACCAAACATTCCACCAAAGGCAAGTATATGCCATAGTCTCATGAAGTTTCCAGAAACTAGGGGACATTCTCCTGCCCTCACCTCTAGCTCCAAATAAAGGAAAACATTTCCTCCTCAAAAATGAATACAGCTTGTAAATCTGGAAAATTATCATAAAGCATACATTTCATTAAAACGTGTATTATAGGGCCAATGACCACAGCTCAGTGGTAAAGCCCTGCCTCATGTGAACAGCATCCTAGTTTCTGTTCTCTGCACCACACAAAAAGCAATATATTTAGGAGACAATAAGAGGTGGCAGTGGCACATGCCTTTCGTCCTAGCACTTGGGAGGCAAAGGCAGGTGGATTTCTGAGTTCAAGACCAGCCTGGTCTACAGAGTGAGTTCCAGGACAGTCAGAGCTACACAGAGAAACCCTGTCTCAAATGAACAAGTAAAAGAAAGAAAGGAAGGAAGGGAGGGAGGGAGGGAGGGAGGAAGGAAGGAAGGAAGGAAGGACGGACGGACAACTAAGAATGCCTTCGGGAAGAGGGGGTGAGGTGGAGAGGTGGCTCAGAAGTTAGGGCTGATCTTCCAGAGGACCTTGTTCCAGCTCCCAATACTCACATGGTGGCTTACAACCATCTGGAACTCTAGTTCCAGGGGACCTGATGCCTTTTCCTGGCCTCCATTCACATATGTGGTACACATACATAAATGCAGACAGAACACCCATACATAAAATAAAGACACTTTTAAAAGGCCTAAGCATCCTATTGTTGACGGACAATGCAGTATCTTAAGGAGCTTCAGCTATAGGAGGTCTGGGGACGTTAGAAACAGAATGGCTCATTAGGGGAGTCTTAGTTACTAATTAAAAGTGAACTTTGCCATCAGAAGGTCTGTTACGTGTAACGACCACTTGGTGGCAGCAAAGGCTACACTCTGAAAAACAACTTGGTTATGGGGTTGCACACTGGAATGGACTGTGGAAAGCCGGCACAGGCCTTTGGACACAGTTGGGAGGGTCAGATCTTAGTTGTTCGAGGATGGGAATGGGGTACACCCTGGGAAGCTTTGGTTCGGTGGCTTGTGCTAGACCCAACCTTTCTTGGCACCTAACTGATCAGAAAGAATCCTGCCAAGTGTCCTGTATCAACAGGCTTCACTATATTTCACAGTATTCTTCCCTGCAGAAGGGAACTTCTCACTGTTGAAGCAAAACTGAAGACAATCCAGGCAAAATCAGCAAGGAAGCAGTCAGAGAAAGCTGTAATGTTCCCAGGGAAATCTGCTTTTTGTCTCATGTAACATGTTGAGTATTTTTTAAAGTTATATTTAGTAATATATAGGTGTGTGTGTGTGTGTGTGTGTGTGTGTGTGTGTGTGTGTGTGTGTGTGTGGAGCAATGTGTGGGTGTGGGGCACCTTTGGAGGCCAGCAGTGGGTGTCAGATCCTCTGGAGTGGGCAGTTGTTAACTGTCTGACCTGGGTTCTGAGAACCAAGCTCAGGGCCTCTGGAAGAGCAGCAACTCCTCTTAGCCTCTGAATTCTTCCAGCAGTGGGTATTTAAAACTCTGTCATGATGCTCTGTTTATACAGTGGTACAGATTTTTAAAACCTGAAAACCTATGAAACCAGGCCAGAACGTCAATCACATTATCTCTCCCTAGTCTTTGCATTTCAAGTCTGACAGTGACAACACCACTGCTCCTTGACCATTGGTTTTCTCTTGTCTCCAATCCAATTTCCTTGCTCATGAAAAAGGGAGTTTCAAGAATATTAACAATGGTTTGATTTGGGGGTCATTGGTATTTTGGTGTTCTTGTCTATTTTTTTCTATTTTTCTCTAAGTTTTAAGTTACTGCAAAGTGGCTAGGCAGTGGTGGTCCACACCTTTAATCCCAGCACTCAGGCGGCATAAGCAGGACGATCACTCAGTTTGAGGCCAGCCTGGTCTATAGAGTGAGTTCCAGGACAGCCAGGGCCACACAGAAAGAAGAAAAAAGTTACCACAAACTGAAAAACTAAACCAGAAAACCAAGATTGTTCTGCAGTAGGGTAGCCCCTACCCTCTGTGGTTGAAGTGCATGGGGCTTGGGCAAAACAGTTGATCTGAACAGAGTTTTATACACAGTTTGACTCCACAGCTTAACCTGGATTCTCAAAGTACCAAACAAAAACAAAAACAAAAAAACAAAAAAGAAAAATACATTCTTGGGGCTGGGGAGATGGATCAGTGAGCAGGCACAAGCAGTAGGATCTGAGTTCAAACCTTCAGTGCCATGTGAAAAGCTAAGTTACACATGCAACTGAAAACCAGGGCCATGGATTTTGGAGGGGTGGAAGCAGGAGAATCACTAGGGCTTGCTGGCCACCAGCCTCCCTCCAGGTTCAAGCTCCTGTCTCAAGGAAATAGGGCTAAAAGTGAACACCTGGGCTCCTCCTCTGGCCTTTAAACACACATGAATAAGTGTGCACTCACACATGCGCACATACACCACATAACACTCATACTCTCTCACCCATAAAAATATTAAGTTCTTTTGTAACTAGATGATGGTGACCAGATGATGGTTATTTTTAGAATAAGTTACTATGTGATTACTTACCCTATGAATTATGCCAGCTGAATGCAGGTGCTTAATGCCACAAAGCATCTGGTAGAGGAGGTATGACATTCTTTCATGGTCCAGCTCCATATGAATAACCTGACATAAGTTAGCGTCCATTAACTCCATAACCAAGTACCTGAGTAGTTGAGAGAGACCAGCCACTCTCATTACTGTTATTTTTAAACATCCCTTCATGATTCTTAGGTCACAATTGTTATGAAACAGTACTAATGGGATATAAACATTGCATGCCTAAAGGAAAAGCACTTTTAATAAAGTAGCTTGAAAAGAATCAAATATTTAATAGGACTCTGTAAAAATTTCCCAAGAACATACAAACAACTAACTTACCCAATGCCTTTCTGTCTCTCACATTATAAACATTTTTTTTTTTACCATGGAAACAATCTCATACAAACTTTCCTTTTTTATCTGTGTCTGTCTATCTGTCTGTCTATCCGTCCACTGACCTCCCTATCTATCATTTGTTAGATCATCCTTTCAACATGTATCCCATGCTGCTGTGGACACTTGATCTCTAGCATCCATGACTCTGGCAGGGCTGCCGATGAGGGTTTGCAAAGCAGGTAATGGGAACTCTGAACTCTCTGCTCAGGTTCGTTATCTATCTGAACTTTTTTTTGTTCTTTTTTTTTTTTCTTTTTTTTTTTTTAAAGATTTATTTATTTATATATGTGAGTACACTGTCACTGTCTTCAGACACACCAGAAGAGGACATCAGATCTCATTACAGATGGTTGTGAGCCACCATGTGGTCGCTAGGATTTGAACTCAGGACCTCTGGTAGAGCAGTCAGTGCTGTTAACCACTGAGCCATCTCTCCAGCCCGTTCTTTTTCTTTTTTTCAGAGAGGGTTTCTCTGTGTAACCCTGGCTGCCCTGGAATTCTCTGTAGACCAAGTTGGCCACAAACTCTGAGATCCCTCTCCCTGCCTCCTGAGTGCTGAGAGTAAAGGTGTGTGCCACCATCACCTAGGTGAAACTTGTCCTTTAAGGATAAACATACAACTTTCAAGCTCATGGTCCATCAACCAGCACATGGTTTTTGCTTGCGGTGACAACATAGCTCCCTCACCCCAACCCCACAGCCCACAGAGGCGCTTACACATCATCTCTACCTCTCCTCCACTGTTCGTCATGACATTCTGACTTGGCCTATGCTATTCTCTGCCCAAACTGATGACTTCCACATTTGCAGAGACCCAAAGGCCACTGTTAGGAACTTGGCTGCTTCCGGTGTCTAACTGCTTCCTTTTGTCGGCGTGGCTGGAATCAGAACCTGGCTCTCCTCTCACAGTGTCAACTGCCTTGGTGACATCCAGGCTGCTGTGCCTTGAATGGCCATTTATAGATTATTCTTCCATTCCTTTAATCCAGCCTCCTTCCTGAATACCAGGTCCTTTCCTCTCTACTCACTTCACTGTTCCACTTGGATAGGAACTCTGAATTCTTGTCTAAAACGCTCCTTGTGAGTCTACCTGCTTGGCACCCCCAGTCTGGTCCTCTCACAGTTCTCCATATCTCAGCTGAGAGCCTTCATGTGTGGCTTTGGATTTCTCTCTCACATCTATCAGCAGCTCCTAGGGCCCTCAGACAGCATTGGTGTCCAACCTCAAGCCTTTCCCATTACCCACTTGGACCTCTCATATGAACTGCTATGGTTGCCTCCCCATGCTAAGTAGGCCTTTTTGTCCCTACCTCTCAGTGAATTCTCAGCCCAAGAAAAACAATTGTTCTTTTAAAATATGTCAGGTGAGTTCACTGCACTGTGGGAAATCTCACTCTGGCTTCCTTTCCTAAGTGCATGCTACTTTCCTAAGCTACCCTTCCCACTGTGTGATTCCACCCCGAGCCCCACGCCCAGCCACCCAGGCCTCTGGGTAGCAGTGCACACCAGCCATGCTCTAAACAAACCTCTCCCCACCCCCAAGCCTTTCTCCTCATGCTACTGCCTCACTGTGGTCTCTCCTCCATCTTCCCTGTGATGATGAATTGTAGACAGCAACTTGACTAGAAAGCCCTATGTGAGGTGTGATTTGGAGGGCATTTTGGGCAGTAATTATTCTGAGTCTGAATGCACAAAGTATGAAGGCATAGAGCAAGATCCCGAACGAGGAAGAGTAGAAAAGGAAGAAGGCTCTTCTCCGGGAGCTTTAACAGATTTTCCTGGGTTCCGGCGTCACAGTGCTAAGACTTATACCACAGCTCTGAGTCCTCAGCCTAACAGCCTCAGATTAAATGCTACACTGCTGCATCCTTGGTCTTTGGCACTGGTGGTACCCTGGGGTCTCGAGCTTACAAGTGGCCTATGTTTCCTAAATATAAATCACTAAGTTTCTAAATTTTCAATCTGATGCAAAAGATACTTACACATCTTGGAATTCTTCTAGCGTTTTTTGTGGTGTGAACACATTTAACAAGCTAATTATCTGAAAAGAGAAAATTAATTATATGTTAGTATGCCAGAATGATTATAAAAATTGGATTAAACACTGAAATGTTTGAAAATAGAAAAATAATTGCAGAACTCAATATTTATCATTATTATGGTTGTCACCAAAGTGTTCTAGGGCACAGGATTGAAAATTTAACAACCAATTCAGATGTGCTTTTAATAGATCACTCATGAGCCCCTAGTAACTTAAATCATTACTGTGGAATTTAAATATATGTAAGAAGATAAAAATAATGGTTGGAGAAGCAGTAATTAAAGTATTATGTTGGGGGCTGGAGTGATGGCTCAGAGATTAAGAACACTGACTGCTCTTCCAGCCATCCTGAGTTCAATGCCCAGCAACCACATGGTGGGCTCACAAACATCTAATGAGATCTGGTACCCTCTTCTGGCCTACAGTATACAAACAAGTAAAACGCTGTATACATAACAAATAAATAAATCTTTTTTAAAAAGTACTATGCTAACTGTGGAAACTTAAATACTATATGCACCTTTCTGAAAAGTTTCTAAATAGGAAGGTTGAGCTTGTACTTTATGGTGACAACTGAGGCCTCATGGCCTTACATCCCCTTACGAGGCTAAGCAGCTGACCTCCTTATGGCTCACTCCTTGTGGCCTCTGTACTTACGAACCATGTATTTCAAGTACACACCCTCAATCATCTCACACGAACAAGAGAAAGGGGAATTATTCACCAGATAGAAGGAGTAATCAGCGAGAATGGAAGGGAAACTATCCACCTTCCGTCTTGGGAAACAAAGTGGGTAAAGTCTAAAACTAAAATGTAAAGCAGAGAAGAATGTGGACAAATATTCTGTTTTCTGGTGTAATAAAATATTCCTAACATGATAGGAAACCTAGGATATCTAACTACATTATAGTAAAGCCAAAATTAAACAAAAAAATCAGCATATTAAAGCAACACATGAGATCAAATGGGAAAAGGGGGGAAACAGTTGAAGCTGGACATGGGTGGCATTTCTATAACTTTAGCACTTACGAGGCTGAAGCAGGAAATTGCAAGTTTAAGGCCAGCCTCAGAGTTCAATGTTAGCCTGGGCTACATAGCAAAATCACAAAATGAAAAGGGTTAATAACTTTAATTTTTAATGCCACCTACAAATGAATTTAAAAAGACACCAAACAGTGTAAGAGAAAATAGAGCCACAATCATGAAAAGCAAATTTCCCATAAAGTAAATAAATAGTTGGGGCTCAGTGAAGACTTGAGTTCAGACTCCCAGCACCACATAAACGTCAACGGGAATAGTGGCCCACCTGTATTTTCAGGACTCGGAAGATGGAGACAGGGGATCACTAGAGCAAGCTGGCTAGGTAGACTAGTCAAATTAGCAAGTTCTGGTTCAAGGGAGACATCTTGCCTCAATATATAAGATGGAGAGTAATTCAGGAAGACACCTGACATCATCTCTGGCCTCCACATGTGCATTCAGACCTGCACACATAGGCATGTCCACACACGTACAAATTTGAACACACATATATGCACACACGCACGCATGTATGATTGATACATTGGATTGAACACTGAAATGTGTTACGGATAGAAAAATGATTGCATATGAACAGAAACATATGAAAAGAAATTCAACCTCACAAATTAAAATAAGATTATTTATCATATATCAGATTGGCAAAAAGAAAAAACAATACCAGTATTACATAGTGCTAGTGAATGTAAAGATGTGCCCTCAGAATCTTTCCATCAAAGTATAAGCTGATAGTATGCCTTGACATCAGCTTGTCAGCATATATACAAACCAGGTTATGCTTATCATTTGACCAGCGATAACCTAACAAGTTTTATGAATGAGGGTACCCATTACACCATGTTTTCTAACAGAAAAAAAAAACTGGAAATAATCCACCCAACAAAACTATTTGTATCTTCGTTTGCTTTCCATGGCTGCTATAAAACACTGAAGCCACACCTGGGGAAGACAGGCTTATTTGCTTACAGCTTACAATCTATCAAGAAGGGAGTCAGGACAGAAACCCAGGTAAAGAACCTGGAGGCAGGAATCGAAGCAGAGGCCATGCAGAAGCACAGCTTATGGCTTGCTCATCTTGCTTTTTAAATACAGTCTAGGAGCCCTGGCCCTCCCACATCAACCACAGACTTGCCTATAGGCCAATCTGATGAAGGCATTTTCTCAACTGGAGTTCCCTTTTATCAGATGACACGAGCTTATGTCAAGATGACCAAAAACCAACCAGCACAATTTATTAACTAAATTATTGTATATCTGTATATACAACCATTTAAAATGTATTATGGCTGTGTCCATTAAAGTATATGAAACTTACCAACACTCCTCTTGGGATAAAAAGGGAATAATAGAGTAATTGATCTTACTTATAAATATGTGAATTTACATAAACAAGCATGCTCACTACAATGCCCACACTAGTGACTGAGGCTGAAGGGCCCAGGGATTTTCACTTTCTAAGTTACATTACCTGAATTTTTAAAAATAATAAACATTTATTTTTATAAACTGACAAAATTGAAGAGTAAAATAAAATATACATTGAATAAATTAAAACCAATCCAAAACACAAACCCAAACGAAGGTGAGGGATATGGTGCAGTGGCAGAGAACTTGCCTTGTGTACATAAGACCTTGGATTCAATCCCCAGCTTCCCCTCAAACTAAAAAAAAAAAAAAGTGACAAAAGAGTCAACTGATCTTAGTGGCATACTCAATGTCACCAAATAGAAAGGTCTGGCACACATGTGGAAACAAAGGGGAACACAAACAGTTTAGTATTATCTTAAATAGTCTCCACTCATCTAAAGCTGGAGAAAGATGTCATGAACCGTTCTCTGCAGGGGCTGAGAAGAGGGTCAGGTGGGTAAAGGCACTGTCACAAAGCCTGCTGATGGCTGACCTGAGTTGGATCCCAGAGTCCCACATGGAATCTCTCCCCTAAAGAGAGCCAATTATGGTCGGGGTCACAGTGTTAGGTAATAGAGTTAGGGTTAGGGGTTAGAGGTTAGGCTCAGGGTCAAGGTTAGGGGTTACTGTTAGGGTTAGGGTGATTCTGGCAGATTGTTTTCAGGGCTAGGGTTAGGGTTAGGGTTAGGATTAAGGTTAGTTGTTAGTGGTTGGGCTGGGGTTAGTGTGAAGGTTAGGCTGATCTGGAAGATTTCTTCTTAACTCCACAGTGAACAGTGCCATGTCCCACTACTAACTCCCAATGTATGTAATGTATGTAACTCCCAAGATGTAATAAAGAATATTTTTTAATTTTATGAAAAAAATTTAAACTTTTTATAGTTTCTCTCATCATCAGTTAATCTTCAATCTGATCACACTACTAAAACCAAAGCACACAGGAGTACCAGTAACTTACATTTTTATGATTGACACACTTTAGGAGGACAAGTTCACGGTAGGCTCTCTTTGCATGCGTTTGGTTCTGAAAAGGACGACTTAACTTCTTGACAGCAACATTTATTCCAAGAACTGTATCAAAAGCAGCACTATAATTAGGAAATATAATAAACAGCCTATTACAATGGCTTTTGAAAATAGCAATGGAGAAATACATTTGATGCATTGTCTTTCAAAGAGAAAAACAAGACAAGGAGAAATGTTCTGGTATTCCCCAGTCAAGCTTATGCATACGGGAAGAGAAGTGGCAGAGCTGGATGGATGGACTAACCCCTCCCCAGAGACATCATGCTTTTTGGCTACAGCTGGAGTGGAATTCAGCAATTCTTCCTACTTACAATTTTCAGTTAGCTAAGATTAGCAGGTTCAGAACCAGGTAATTTAATCCAAAGCACAAAACACAGGTCAAGGTATGAAAATTTTCATTTTAAACACATGAAGAAATTAAAAACGTCCTTGTTATCACTGATTAAAATTTCAGTATATTTTGGAGTATCATGGAGATGTCATGGTTGAGCTCATGGAAGGAATTTAATAAATCTAAGTTTTAACTGATTCTGTTTTCCCAGGCCAAAGAATCTGAAAGGAAACAGAAGCCAAAGTCTCAGCTCATGGTAAATTCCCAAGATACAAAATCCCAATGTAAGCACTTGCTATATATAAAATCCTGCAGGAAGTCATGCATCCTTTTATAGTAAGGCTAAGATCTAAAGCTCCAGTTTCCAGGCCTCACATCCCTTCATGGAATCCAGTCTTCATTTTTCTCAGAGACTAGATATGGAAGGGTGAGAGGCACGGTCACATGTTTTAGGGTTTTCAGCTAGCAGTACACAGTGTCGTCAGGCAGAGGTCTTCTGAGGGCTCAACAGGGGCTCAGGACTGCTACACACAGCCTGGGAGCCCAGGCGTCACATTAAACCCTGCTTCTAAGTTTATTCTATTTGCAATACTGTTTATCTTTACTCCTTTCTGTTAATTCTTTCTGCTCAATAACTCTAACTTAATTAGACCTATTTTTAACTTAAAGACTGGCTTAGGAAAACCACTGCATTTATTATATGTTTATGGATATGCATATATACAAGTCATAGGTGAGCCCACATGCTCAAAGGCAAATTTACTACTCATATGAACATATGGTATAAAAATCTATTGTGAAATAAACCATTAATGAATCTGTGTGCATGTGTACACTTGTATGTGTTTCTTAGATTCACCTTTCTTTGTGACTGAGTTCAAGGGTTCTGACTTGGCCCCCTCCCATCCCTCACAGCCTTGTTCTGATGGTACTTCAGGGTTCCCTTTGTAAGTGGGTTAATGCACTTTACCTTGCTCTTCCCCAACAGCGTAAGGTGACTATTACGCTCTCCTTGCTCTCTTCTATCTCTTTATCCTTCTCCCTCTTCCTCCAATCCTTTGTCTTAAACAGTCATGCTTGTTAGCATCTCCGTTCTAAGCTGACAGCTAAGCCTCTGTGCTGTCCCCCCGCCCCCGGCTGTCTATAAACATGGACTACCAACAGGAAAGTACGTGTGCTCAGTAAATATCACAATATCACTAGTTGCACAGCTGGAACTATACTTCACTTCCTAAAGGCCAATCTTTACTGCCGATCACACACACACACACAATTAGAGTGTCTGCTACATGGAGGCAGATGGGCTCTCCATCTTTCCAGCCTATCAAGTGCTTGACCACTCTCCTTTTGTTTCTATGTAGACCACACTTCCTTCTGTACTTCCTTCCACAAGGTTCCAATAAACATCTTTTTCCTAAGAGACGTCTTCCAGAGCCCACCATCAGTACCATGTCCTCCCACTCAGACATCTATGCTTAGATCGATCCATCCTTTTTTGAAGACATCGCAAAGCCTGTTCACAGAACTCGGCCTGCTTCTGGCCTCTTACATTTGACTGACTTCTTGTATTACGTGCTCTTGTGTTGTCTTCATTGTTGGAGTGTTTCCTTAAGGAATGTCCCCAGACAACTAAATGATCTTACTCTGTTTTCATCTGTCCTTTGAGCTGAAAATCGATTTTCTCACAGAACATTAAGGCTCTCCAGCTTTAGTGCTTCCCAAGTGATGGGATTAAAGGTGTGCACCACCAACCCTGGCCTAATTTCTGGCTCTAAGACAGTCACGTTCTTGCTTTCATAAACTCAACATGTTACACATAACTCTATCTCTCATTTTTTCCTGTGACTTGCCACTCAACACTGTATTTATGATTCACCCACAAATCTGAGTACTAGAATTTACTCTGTCATTGCTATAATATTCCTTTGTGTGATTGTCACTGCTGTTCTCACTAACTTGTTATTTTTACTTTTCAAGTAATGACAAGAATGACTGCCATTGACATCCATGTGCATAGCTCCAGTCTTTCCAGCACCTCTCAGACGTGCAGATAGCTAGGTGGGAGTGCATAGATTCCCCAGTAGATAAGGCCAGACTCTCTTCCAACATGGGTCCATCAGTGTCTGTGTCCGTCAGCAGTGTGCCAAGAGTCCATGCCTGAGAGTTGTATGTGAACGTCTTCACCAACATTTGGCATCACCAACAACACAGCTTACTTTTTACCTTTGGGCTGTAAGTATTTCACCGTGTACATAAGAATATTGTTTTAATTTGTATTCTCTAATGAAGAATGACCACCAGGTAATAAATGTGAGCTATTTTAGACCACTAGTTTTATTGTAATTTATTAGGGAATAATAAAAAATGAACACATCGTCTCCTCTGTATCCCTACTCTTGGGTCTCTGAAGCTTCATTATGAGTATTTTTGCTGATATATCTTCCACACTGCTAATTCTCTCTTCATTTACACCTAATAATTGCAAACATGTTTTTAGGTTTGTAATTCAATTATCATAGCTTTCACTTTCACATCTATAATTTCCACTTGTTCTCTTTTGTAAAGTTCTTGTTATCTCGCTGAAGTTTTTTCATCTTGTCTTTTATCATCTTGAACATATCACCACAGCTATTTAAAATTTTGGACCTAATGACGCTCGGATCCTCTGTTGATATTTTTGTCTTATCTCCCTGTGCATCTAGCCATTTTTATTGTTTTGGACTTTGCATTTATAAAGCTGCTCTAGATATAATCTGAAACCTAGGGCAATTCTCTCCTTCAGAATTTATATTTGCTTCTACTGGACACATGGGTGGCACTAATAGTTTAAGCTTGCCGCTGTGTAAGTTCAACAAGTGGATGGTAACTGAATGGGGGCCGTGCCTCACTCAAGTTAACCCCATTACTTCTAGGGTATGGACTTTCAGTGGCAAAACAAAGCAGAGGTTATCCAGGCTCTATTAGAATTAGAGAGCCTCAGGATTGAATTCCTATTCTCTAGCCACAAGTCCAAGAAGTCCCTTTCAGAATTTAAAAGATCCAAGAAACAGATGAGCCCCAGATGATGGGTTTCCTATACTAGGCTTTCCTGATATAATATTGATTCTTCGGTGTCTTATTAGCTCTGTAAGACAACTGCTGAGCATGAGGACAGTGAGGACTCTGGAGGCAACTGCACTTCTTCATAGGTGTGTTTTCATTCCTGGCTTTAGCCGCCTCCCCATTTCATCCTCATTTTCTGTATTGTGATCTCTACATTTCCCGTCCCCCGGAGTTCTGCGGGAGAAAGGCCCTTTCTTGCTTCACACAACTCTCTACTTACTCCCTTCCCCTGCTGTGTTATCTGCACCAAGATCCCAACTTATTTGAATGTTGCAGAAATTTATTAGAACTTTTCCATTCACTGATTGTCATTCTCTTTTGTTTAGCTCTTTATCATCTTGAATCAAAATTTTCAAGCTGTTATTTTAGAGGTGAACATGTAAACACACATTTAGACACAGTGGGTTGCCCAAGGTCACAAAGAGCTTCAGCCAAGGATCTGCACTGGGCTCAGAACTCAAGTCTCCTATGTCACAGACATTCTGAGTGTCACATCAACAACCTCCTTATCAAACACATAGTATTCTGGACATTACTTATGGTTTGTTTATATTTATAGAGGAAAATAAGACAATTTAAAGACAGACCAATGTTTGCTTATAGAAAGTTAAAAGGAAACCATGCAGATCGACCTATACTCATTATTTCGCATTAAGGTCCTTTTTTCCTTACTGTAACTGCTGCTCCTAGGAACTGCCAAACCCAATATTAAAACCTTAAAGAAAGGGGTAAGTAAGCATGCATGGGGCTGCAGGTTTACATTTTGTGTTGAACACCTTGGGGTTTTAGGAGGAGAAAGGAAAAGTATACACTAAAAACCTATTTCCTAATAAGCCTTACTAGCATCTTCTAAGGAACAAAAACATAGAAACAAATCAAATAAGCCAAAACTGTTAGGACAACTGGGAGCAGGAAGGGAGGCCTGGGAGCAGCTCAGCAGTGAGGCTTGCTGAGCCCTGAGTCTGATGCTTAACAGCCCAAACAAAAGCCGAAATGAAACCAGGTCAGAATATTTTATCTTGGCCCCAGCTCTTACACCTAACTCTGTAGGTCAGCAGGCTAACCTACACTGTGGTTCCTGTGCCCATCTGGCCTCATGTGTTTACCATGGTCTAGTTTAACGGAACTGACTAGTTTAGAAACCACAGACTGGTGCTAACACATTTTACTTCTCAGACCTGTAAAAACACCCTTGCCTCTAATTAGCTTCTAGTGCTGTTTGTGGCTACTGAATGGCCACACATTATTGACTTAAAACAACGCAAATTTATTATTGTACACTTCTGCAGTTCAGAAGTCCAAAATGAGTCCTAAGGGGCTAACGTAAGGTTAGCTCAGCTGTGACCCTTATGAAGGCTCTGGGAAGAACCCATTCCCTTCCTTTTCCCAACTTCTAGAAGCTTCCTGTATGTCCCACAGCACTCCACACTCTTTTTGTGACCAGGACATTCCTGACTCCATTTTGTAAGAACACTTCCACTTCTACTGGCCCACCAAGCCAATCCTCCTGCCTCCAGATCACTGATTTGTTGCTTTGTTTTTCAGATGGGGTCTCATCAAGGATGGCCTTGAACTCACTATGTGGCCCAGTCTGGCCTGCTACTTACAGTAATCCTCCTGCTTGGATGTTAAGATCATCAATATAATCAGGTCTGCAAAATTCCTCTGCCCTATAATGTCACACATTCACAGGATTCAGGGTTAGGATGTGGCTATATCTGAGGAAATATTACTATGCCCATCACACCCCTACAGGTTCATTGGTAGAGTTTTAAATGTATGATGCTGATGAAAAGAAGCTCTGGACCATGAATAGCAAAAAGACTGGATGTTAACAATCAATGACAGAAAATCCTATTGTCAAAGTAGCAGCTCACCCACTGTTGAGTTTATTTCAGCAAAAGTAAACGTTTTTGGCTTGTTTTATAAGAATGTGCCATTACAGATCACCCTCTTATCCTATCTGATTCCAAATGATAACTACAAAAGGAGAAAGGGGGAGGGGAGAGGTGCAATCACTTCTGAAGTTTTACTTTCCTATATTAGAAATTAAGGTGAGAGGATACTATACTATAAAAATGTCAGTTATAGTTATAAAATTAAAGTATATATACATATGTATATATATATGCATGTATGCATACATGTCATATACATGTATGGAAGTATATGTGTACATATATGTATATATGTACATAGACATGTATATCTGTGTATGTGCGCATGCGTATTCATGTATGTGTATATACATACTAAGTATGTATACATGGGTGTATATATAAGCATGTATGTATGCATGTATTTATGTATGCATGCTGCATGTACGTATATTTATATGTACATGCATATGTATATATGTTTCTCTTTGTGCTGACAAGAAACCCAGCTACTTTCACATGCTAGAGAAGTGCTCTATCACTGAGGTTCCTCTCTAGCCCTACACAGTTCTCGAACAGAGGTGAATATAATTTATTGAGAAATTCTAAAGAGGAATTTAATGAATATTGATTTACTCATCATTATGAAGATCCTGAATAGAGATTGGGTCAGAGTCCTGGTCATTTAAAAAGTATCAGTGATTCAAACTCATCAAGCTTTAAGTGAATTAAGGTCCCAAGACACTAACGATGGTTTTAGATCCAGACTTACCCCCAGAACCCATGGGAGACAAAAGTCAATGAGCCTTCCTAGTCCTCAACTGTACCACATACACAGAGAGGGTCATGGTGGATCTCATGTGGTTATACAATATTTACTATTCACTTCATTAAAGTAAACTCCCCTAAGGTAATTCCTGTTCCTTCCTCCATCCTCTTATCAAATTACTAATTCCAAATAAGAAAGGCTACAAATCAAGTGAGTGATCATAACTTTCTATTATAATATCCATTCTGTAACTTTCAATCATGGTGTTCAGACTGCTAGATTTTGGAGCATTTCAGATTTCAGGATTAGAGATGCCTATCGGTAAACACAAATACTGAAAAGTGGGACAAAAGTCTGACTCTGAAATACTCTGCTCCTGAGCAGTTCTCTGTTAAGCCCTCACTGTGCACACAGCTGGCACACTGTGCACACACTCTTTCATGCAGCACCTTCTCTCCTTCCTGAGTCTCTTCTCTGAGCCTCCTCAACTGCTATCCAGAGCACCAGGCCTCCAGTTGCCCACATGGGGGAGAACAGCAAGATCTCCCAGTCTGCAGTAGTCTCAGCTGAACCTACTGATGATGCCTTCACAGGAAACCAAAACTCTCCTCCTCGAATGCCTGGGAGAGTTCTTTCATTTTCAATTCTCTTGGCCTACCAGCTATAAACATTAAATATTTTTATTTTATCACAGTATTTTTATTTATTTATTTTGGTTTTTTGAGGGTTTCTCTGTGTAACAGCCCTGGCTGTTCTGAATGTGCTTTGTAACCCAGGCTGGTCTCGATCTCACAGAGATCACCTGCCTCTGCCTCCCAAGTGCTGGGATTAAAGGCATGCACCACCACACCCAGCAATCGCCAGCAATCACAATTTCTTTTAAAGACACAAATAATCTTGTTGATTAGCAGGGATTTAAAAAAAAAAAAAAAAAAAAGCTTTGTCTAGAAGACTACAGTCTAAAGAGTTTGGGAGGTGCTGACAACAGAGGTCTAGAAAACATGTGAGAAACGTTACCTTTGTCTGGCCAGTGATGTCGCAGCAGCTGACTGTCTTACCATGCAAGAGCCTAAGGTTCAGGGTCAGACCAATGGTTCTGACGTCCTGGGCTGGACACATAGTTGAAGAGAGACACCAAAGAGGAGACGGCCAGCCCAACCCCTCACACAGCATCCCTTCCTGGTTAATCCATGGTGTGATAATGACACTGCCTGGCCTCATCCTGCCAATGAATGGCAAGGCACTGCACTGATGGCGCCTGGAAATGAACAGGAGTGATTGGGAATAAAAGGAGGAGGGGGGAGAAGGTGGCCATGATGAAGAAATGAATAAAACGCCAAATTCCTGTTACACCAATCATTCTGATATCATAATGCAAGGCAAACGAAAAGATAACAAACAAATAAATCAATGAAGCCAACAGAGCAAATGAAAAGCTGAGCTTGTATCCTACATACGACTGCATATAACTACAGCAAGGATTTAGTTTAGCTCAAAATCTACAGGAGGGAGTATTTTTTTAATCAGTGCTTCTAAAGTCTTACTCAGTTTCACTTTTTACTAAAGGCTTCGTCTATGTTATTAGAACAGGCTAGGCTTACCAAACAATTCCTTGGGCTCCAGAGCCAATTGGTTTCAACTGCTGGTAACGTTTTAGAACAGTGAAAGTTGAGTCTGCCACTTGCACACTGTAAAACTGGCCATCGCTTTTACTGTCACTCATGATGTAGTGTCATACAGGATTCCGGAGAGCTGGTACCTTTGTCAGATCCCTGAGGAGAGAAGCAGAATGAACTGATGAGCTTACCAAACAGTATACACGGTGGTTCTGATCTGCTGGGATTTCAGACGGTATGGCTGAAACGGGAAAATCGGCTTGGTCAAGTTTTTAACTTAAGCAAGGGGTGCATCCCCCCCAGGCCTCAAAAGACACTTCAGTGGTATGAGTGGAAAGATGAAAAGAAGGAATTAAGACAAACTTTTTCTAACATTTATTTTATGCGCCTGGGTGCTTTGTCTGTGTGCATGTATGTGCGTGCCTGGACAGTTGTGAGCTGCCACGTGGGTGCTGGGAATGGAAACTGGGTCCTCTGGGAGAGCAGTTGGGGCTCTTAACCTCTCCAGCTCTAAAAAGAAGGAATTTTGAGATGCACAAAAGACATGATTATAATATAGTATCTTGGGGCTTGGATGCAGCACACATCTGAGCACTAGCATGCACAAGGTAGTGAGTTCACATTAAAAACAGAGTGAGGTTTAGCCACCTCTGGTGAAAAGAATTCACACTTATTCCCAGCCATGGTGAGACTACTATGTCACTAATGCATCTCATCCACTTCCTTCTTGTGACATCAGCTTATGTCTAGAGGTCTCGGCCACAGATGGGAACACTGTTTTGGAATGATTGGTTCTCAAGTTTCTGGAGATAAGTGGAATAATCCTCTAAGTATATGAATTCAGGCTAAAGTGATAAAGGACGAAGTGAGAGTCACATGCCAGAGTCCCAGGCTTTTACCAGTATTAGAGATACCCGTATGAGCTGTGCAGCCCACAGATGGGCCTGTTTCATGAAAGTGGCCAGACTTGACCTTCATTCCCTTCACCCCAAACTCAGCTATAGCTCACAGTAAAATAATTAACTACACTCAAAGTGTATTCACAAACATGGCTATAAGCCAGTGGTCTCAGAAAGTAATTTTCTTCTGGTTTGGGCAGCAAGTTGATTTCCAGTTAGGCTTGAATGTGGAACACCTCCCATAGCTTCATGCTTGAGCCGGTGGTGCTACGGGGAGGCTGCAGTATCTGCAGGAGGCAGGGCTTGGTTGGACAAAGCAGGCTGCTGGAGGGCAGGTATGGAGGCTGGTCTAAGCACCAACTGCTTCCTGGTCTGTAGAGGCTGAGGTGGACTGTACCCTCACAGACAATGAAATAACTCCTTTCTCCACTAAACTGATATTTAGTCTCCACTGCTCATTCAGTCACAGTGGCTAGAGATGAGAGCAATGTGACTGCTATGCTCACCCTGTGAAAGGTTGGGCAATGTTAATTGAAACATTAGTGAGCTTATTACTTTGGTCTTTTAAATTAAGATGCCAAGAGCAAAAACATTCCATAAGTGATTTTTTTCCCCTACGGCCTCATTATTTCTATAGCTCCATCAAATCTCTGCCTTTTTGTTCCACCATGTGATACTTAATGTCCACCTGGTGAGTTTTCTGCAATGACAACTTTCTTCTTAATACAATAATACCTAGGATTTCCCTTAAACATGTTAGTAAAGGTTTAAACAAAAGTATAAGGTCAAACAAGCAATGGAGGCCACATGCTAGGTACAGTTGAACCAGTAGGAGCCAGCCAGATTACTGAATGGCCTTGCCATGGACCACCTGCCCAGGGTGTGACTCCTGCAAATCTCAGTCTTCTCTGGCAACTCCAGAGTTCTTCGCTATGGCTGCTTACATTCCACAGATGGACAAGTGCAATACCAGGCTCGCTTCCTTGAACTTGGGGATTAGAAGTAATAGGTTCAAGAAATATATAATTTCATCTCAATATTTAAAATCCTTCTAAAATGAAAACAAAGTGATCTTGTTGGGTAAGAAAAAAACGTCAACTCAGAAGCACCTAGACACTCCTCTTGTTACACATGGCTGATGAGAACAAGATAAAGAGCCCCACCCCCACCCCACATAAGACAACCTGAGAAACATGTAAGTTTAGCTACTAATGCATTTATTCAGTTGGAATGGCATTTTAAGTAAAAGAATCAGCTTCTTTTCCAAGTTAGGGAGCACAATCATTCCTCAAGCAACCACATTAGCCCAACCCCCAAACCTAGATGAGCTCTCTGCTGTCACTGTCATGGTCCAACCCAGTGCTCCATCCAAGCCACTTCTACAGTCTTGGCAATACACTTGGCTGGGGCTATAAAGGCTTTTATAGGTCTGTCTTTTCCCTAGGCCATGAGCTTCTTCTCAAAAAGTAGGGAGATTCAAGCTGGGCAGGTAACTCTGTGGTAGAGTGCTTGTCTGGCATGAGACCCTGGGTTCATTCCAGAGCCGGTTGGGGGAGCACAAGAGAAGGGAGTAGAACAGAACAAAGAGACTGTCATAAAGGCAGGCTTCACAGAGGCAGGGCCTGTCCTCAAGTCTGTTCACACTACAGACAAAGACACTTGTGAAATATTGGTGAGAACTATAAGGTGGCCAAACATACAAGTTTTAGCTAATGACATACAAGCATGTGAATCCTAACCCAGCAATTACAAGCCTAGAAATACATGGGGGAGTATGTGTGTATGATATTCAAAGATATCTGTACAAGAATGGAGCATGGCGAACCAGCCAAGACTATAAACAATTCAAAACATAAAGTACAATGAAGCCATTAAACACAATACAGGGATTGTGTATACTGGCTTGGAAAGATATCTAAGATACAAAAAGGAAATAAAGTAATTTGAATTAAAGTTCACATAATAAATGCCAATCTGTGTGCACGGAGTATATACACACAACAGGTACACAGGTGAGCATAACGTGCGTGCACGCATGCACACACTCCAGACTACACACCAGCAAGAACAAAGAAATGAGAGGTGAGAAACATTTCTTCTTCCCATTAGAACTTTCTGTTCTGTTTTTAACCTCATATATTTACATTTAAAAAACTAAATAAAAAATTCAGTTAAAATGAAATGTTATAAAATGGCCTGTGACACCTGCCTGGAGGGTGGTTTGAGACAGGTATGACTGGAGTGAGGAGAACAGCTCAGGTTCTGGGAGACACACTTACACATTCTCTGAAGTAACCTATGAGGGGTGCGCTATGCTCCAACAGTAAGGCAGAAGCTGAGGTCTCGGGGCAGTAAGGCACTGCCCTAATTCCCGGTGTGGCCCAGAACTGAACTGAGGTGTCTCACCACAGCATGCTCCTTCCTCTAACACACCAGTCCCACATCTCCAATTAGTGTGGGACATAAAGCCATGTGTCTGAGGGCTGGTCACCACCATGCCAGAGCAGCACAGGCTGCTCTCACTAGCACACTTTTTCTCTGAGGAAGGCTGAGTGATTCACAACCAGTTAACCCTTTAATCACACTAAAGTTTCAGAATGCACTATTTAAATGGACCGTTGCTGTGGCTAAAAACAGACTCTGAGTCACCCTGTTACAAAACAGGTTCCTTACATTTTTCTCATAAAGTACTTCATTGGCCTATGTTAATTCTCATGAGAAAACAGTTTATGGTAATTTAACTGCCCCCGTGCTGGGGACTGAGTGGACGGACTCTCACCTGCTAGGCAAGTGCTCCACCATTGGATGATGTCTGTATCTACGATTTCCTGACCTGAAGCTGCATTGTAGTCAGGTGAACATAATCATTTGATATTTAAGAACCTCGGAGCAGCCTTGCAGGGCCTCCCTTCTGAGGTTATATTCTTGTATTACAGGAGGTACTTGATACAGGACATGGAGTTCACCTCGATACTTAAAGCCTGGCAGATTTTTTTCCTGCTAGCCCTGTTTTCAGGTACCAAGTCCCTTAGCTGAGAGCTACTGCCCATATAAGGACTGGCCATACGTGCTCAGAACAGCTTTGTTACAGATTAAAATTAGAAATAGCATAAATATCCATGTATACACATCTAGAATGTGGAATATTAGTCACCACTGAAAAAAGCCATGGTAGCTCTCCATATTCATGAGTTCTCAAGTTTTTAAATTCAACCAACCATAGGTAGAAAATACTTTGTAAGAGAAACTGTTCTAAGGAATAGTTAGGTAGAAGCATGAAATTCTATGTGTAATTGCATAATGGTGCAAATCACATTAACATACTTAGCACACTTCACGTAGCTAGAATGTAGTTGAAGGTTTTTATGACGTGAAATGATAAGATATTCAATGATCCAGATGCAATGTGACCTAATTTAAATATCACATGTATCAAAATACCACAGCGCACCCCATTAACAGGCATAATTTTTATGTGTCAATTAAAATCATTATAAATCAAAAGCAACATTTGGGGGTAATTCTATCTGTACCGAACACTTATAGTACATTCTTCTGTCATTTCTCCCAAGTCATGTAATACAATAGCTTTGTATTATTTTCTTTGTGTTGTAAGTGCTGTAGAGATGGTGGAAGGCATATGAGAGAATGTACACTCATACTGCACCATTTTATATGACTCAAACACACATAGACTCTGGCACCATCTTGGATCCAGTTCCTCTGAGAATGCTGGGAGACAGCTGTACTTGCTGGTGACCCTTGAAAGGTCACTCCATAATACAGGCCCATAGGGGTTCTTCAAAAGACAAAATTGTAGATATATGGAACAGATCTTAGTTGCTAGGGATTATGGTTGGTGGAGGCTGGTGAGTGAGGCATCTACAAAGGGGCATCACGGGAGCCCTTGAGGATGCTAACAAGTTTCTGTACCCTGTGGTGGCAGTGGTGGTTCAGGAATCAGAAAACTTTATCTCATTAAAGAGATATTGAACTGAATACACACTGTAGCAATGCCAACTTCCTGTTACGATTCTGTTCTGGAGTTATAAATATACAATCAATGGAGAAAACTGGGTAAAAGGTAGGTGAGATTTTGCAGCTTCTTTAATCTGTAAGTGTTTTACAATAAGAAATTTTAAAAAGAGATGTGGTGAAAATACACAGCAATTCCACCCTTTTCCTGTCTGAATGCTTTCGACAGTGACTTTGAGAGCTTGATTCAAGTCCTTAGCACAAGGGCAGACAGCGACAGTAAGCCCTCTGGCCCTCTTGGATACCAGACACACCTGCAGGCCTCTGCTCAGCAGCTCCATCTGCCTTAGCTGACTTCCCTGTCCCTTTGACTCTTCTGGCCAGCATTCACCCTCCTTCAAACCCTAGTTCAAGGACCTACTTTCCATGCAAGGCTCCCTATCTGCCTATCCCTTTAAACAGCATCAAGCCCTCCTTTCATTTTGTACAGAAAGCTCTCCCCCAAGCTCCTCAGTGGTAGAGGCTGTACCTGGCTAATTTCTGAATCCCGGTCCATTATTCAGGCCAAGCATTGCCAGTTCAAAGCAAAGCTTAGTCAAAGGATAAATGTGAGAACGCAGAGTGGAGCAGGTTAAGGTCAGATCTCACGCCAGCCTCCCTGTGGACCAGTTACTTATCCAGTGCCAAGCAACTACCCTCATCTGTAAAACAGAGATGAGCACAGAACGTCAGGATGCCTCCGGAGGTGAGTCCAGCTCAGCTGAGAAGGCACTGTGACTTGAGTCCACCCTCAGTTTCAGTGGGTGTCATCTAGAATCACCCAATACTTCTCAGGAAACAGAAACTATATTACAATGCTGAGATGGCATCATGGTTGGGTTTTACCAACCAGGGAGGTACTCCAGAACCACCAGCTGCTTCCACAAGTGAACACAAGGAAAACAGAAGAGGGAAAAGCAACGAACTAAAGAAATGTAGCTGAGTGTGGTGCCTTTTGACTATAATTCTAGCACACGGGAGGCTGAGAGAGGAGGATTACAGTGGATTTGAGGCTACATAGTGAGTGGGAAGCCATATCTGAAAGAAGAAACAAACGTACAACCCCAAAACAATAAGCACCAAAAGATAAAAGCCAACAGAGAGAACTGAAAAGACATCAACCAATAATCACAACAAAAACTTCAAATGATTACAAAAACTGTAAGATACACAAGACACTTAGATATTCAAGTTTTGACTGGTTACTTGATGCTATGAAAGAATGGCTGCTTTTAAAATTTTAAGAGAACCTTGTTTGTTTGTTTGTTTGTTTTAGCGAAATAGACTAAAAAGTTCATGGACAGAATGACGGGATGTCAAGGATCTGCTTCAACACAACGTGAGGAGAGTTTACGTGCTCTGAGATCAGGGATGAAAAGAGACTGCCATAGTTAAAACGTGTAGACGCTGGTAAAGCCATCCACTTTATAACAAATCTGAAAGTCCCCATCACAAACAACTAAACGCTGCTGTTGAAATCCAACTCACACGGTGGCCAAGTACAAACCATTAAGAATTATTGTTTTTAAAATAAAATTGCCGCCTTCCTAGCCAGGTGTAAAAGATAACTTCATATTTAGTCAAAAATAGCAGCCCTACTGACCAATTAATACTTTTCTTTTAAAATCAGATTTTGTTTTATCCTATATATAATAAGCTTTTAAAAATTGGTTCACTCATTAATAACTAATCCGTTTGGCATTTCTCTTAGTACAGAAGGTTAAGCCTTTTTTCTTTTGAAACTGACACATTCAAGTACACTCCTGGCCATTTATTTAAAGGATAGAGCGAAGCATCTGTTAACGAGTAATTATAAAGTCCTGAGACCCTGCAAATTGAAACCTCAGGAAAGCAAAAGGTCTCTAGAGATTATGCCCCCAAAACAACAATTATTTTTAACTATGCAGGACTCTCCTGAAAGGAGAGGAGAAACGTTTATAGATTGGCTAATGGAAGGCAAACACAAAGAGAGCTGAGAACCTTAGATGGAGGGGCAATCTGGTTTCAGGTTCTCACTGGCTGCCTGCGCTGAAGCAGACTACTGAAGCACTGTGGGCCTCCATTTCTTCCTCTGTGGAACCTGGTTGGTATCTGGGTGAACAGGGCCTAGCTCCTCTGGCCTCAGGCTACTGTTCCTGCTCCTCGAAGCTTCTCCCTCCCACACTGCCTGCTCAGGAGGTTAGCGGTGCTGCATGAGGTCCGCATTTGGCGGGGCACCAAATGGCTCGTTTTAATTAGCTATTGCCAACGCTAAAATATCAGAGTCCGGATACAAACTTGGAATCCTGGCTCTTAAAAAAAGGCTGAACGAAGTTCTGGACCTCCAGGGGTCTCCAGCACTCCACAATGCCACGCTTGCCTCGGAGGGCTAATTCTTGGCCACAGGCTGAGCAAAGTTCCCTGTTGATCTTGCCCTTTCACTTTCTGTGTCCGTCCCTGCTCAAGGCCCTCCAGCACCCCCACCCCACACCCTCCATTTCTAGGGCACAGACCCTTCACTACAGCTGGTGTCACATCCTGTCCTAGAACTGTGTGCTTGCCAGTCTGTGTCTACGGGGCTCCTGGACTCTCTGGGGGAAGGTACCCTGTTGCTATCTCCTTTGTGTCCTTAGAGTCCAGCAGAAAGCATGACCTAGATAATACAGAATTCAGTAGATAACTCCTGAACGTGTGGAAGGAAGCTCGAGCAAAACTCTTAGCAAAAATGTAATTTTTTTTAATCACAAATTGTTCTGACAGGTGCTAGAAAGAGATTAAAAACATTAAAACATTTCACAAAATGAGAATAAGAGTCTGTTTGCTTACAAGTTTCACAAGTTAAAAGTCACCAACAAAATGGACAAAGCAGAGATAATAGGCAGGGATGGTCTTACTGCTCATTCACTGATCTGACTCTAGAGACGAGAGTCAATATACCAGACAACTACCTGTATTCACAGTGCTATACAAAAACTGGGCTATAAATCAGATAGCATCAAACCAGAGTCAGTGCTGGAAGGAAAACTAAACTGATGAACGGGAATGACTAAGCGAGGGAAAAGGGTGGTCAAGGCAGGCCTCGCCAATAACAAGACACTGAACCACAGGAGGAAGTGATACGAGAAGAGACAGCAGGGCGAAAATCTTATAGACAACTCCGAACATGGAAAAGTCAAAGTGCAAAGGTCCTGAGGTAAATAAATGATTTTTGGCATGTCCAAAGCAGGTGAGGTGAATAGGCTAGGAGAGCAGAGATCTGCTTCTTGTTAGGAGGGAAGGGAGTGGCAGAGGAGGTGGGCAGGGCCCACTCTGGCTCTTTGCTGGGCACTGAAGATGAATGACAAGGCACTGGGGCGGGGGTTGGGGGGAGAAGTGGGGGAGGACTCTAAGCGGATGAGAGTTCCTACGACACTCGTGCCAGTAAGGGAGCATTTACCCACTCGGACGCCCTCAACTGTGCGCCTTAGGCTTCTCTGCCCTAGTGCTTTGAGACAGTTACACTGCCCGATAACAACCCCCAACCAAACCCTAGACATTTTACCACTACTGCGGAGGGGAAAGCAGAGGGCCAGTGAGGGTCAGAGTCACCGCCAAGGTCGCGGGGATCAGAGCCCAGACTCCAGGGCATGCAGCGGAGTACAGCAGCATGCCTCACAGCTGGAGAGAAGGCGCCCACAGACTCCTGCGGGCAGGTCTGCTGGGCCCGGGCCAGACAGCCGGCCTGCAGCCCTGGGCAGCAGACACCAGGCGAGAGAGAACGACTGCGGAACCGTGGAAAGCCAGGCAGTGCCGAGCAGCCCACCCCCCGCACCCCAGGCCTTCGCGGCCCGAGCAGCCCCGCCAGGCCTAGCCGCCCGCCGGGCTCACCTCGGCTCCGCGCCGCCGCGCCGGAGGCAGAGGGAGGGCACGCTGGCGGCGATGCGTTCTGGCGGCTCCCAGCTCCAGGACCCGGACCCGGCCGCCCCGCCCCGCTCTGCTCCGCCCCGTCGCCGCCGCAGTGGGTGTGAGGGGCGCGGGGCGCTGCGACCCTTCCGGTCGGGTTCCCTTCAGCTCCGCAGCTGCCGCCGCCGCCGCCGCCGCGCTCAGTCTGACGGATTCTCAGGCCAGCCAATCAGAACAAGGATATCTAGGCAGGCGGGGCCAATCGAGACTGGGGGTGGGCCAAGGCTGGGCAGTAAGGGCGTGGCTGAGGGTTGGTGTGGGCGAGGCCAGTGGCGCGCTCTGGATACCCTAGTGCAAAGTGGCGCCCCCTAGGCGGCTCCCCGCCTGGCCGTCTGCTTGCTATAAGCGCGTCTGCCAATGTGCGCAGAGGACTAGGGATCCAAGTCAATCTAGGACCAGCTCCTGAGCCCGCCTTCCAGGGCCAGGGGACCCGCATGCGCCGGAGAGGGTGGGCCAAGAGGAGCGAGAGCTGGGGAGGGGCGAAGCGTGACTTTGCTACAGTATAGGAGCCTAGTCAGGCTCTGTTGCAGCAGGTGCAAGTGGAGAGGCGGCCCTGCGATTTCTCCAAATGCTGGAAACTCGACTGCATAATCGTTCGTGCTCTCCCCTGGGAAAAAAAGGGGGTAAAAGGACTGGAAACAACCGGATTAGACAGGAGACCTGGGCAAGATTGGGAACCTGGAGTATAACGGCCCGGGAGGAGGAGGGAGGACAAGCCACAGAGCCTTGGGGTTTGTTGTTCACTAAGGCGGATGCGCTGCGTAAGCCACACTGAGTGGGCTCATAACAAGGATGCAGCCAGATGTCCAGAGGGTGGGGGCTGGAGAAACGGTGACCATGACGCTGGTGAGTCAGTGAGGGGATTGGCGGGGTGTGACCTAAAGAGGACTGTTGTAAGGAACAAGTTTCTGCTTTGGTGTAGAGGGATGAGGAGGGCGTCATTCCAATGCTGAAGGGCTTCTATACAGCGGTCTTTGACACTGCTGCTTTTGTTGACGCTCCTACAGCCCTCTGTCTCTCAAATAGGTTCCAGAAGGTCTGAGGTGAATAAGACGTTTGGAAAGCACAGAATTTAGGGTTCTGACTACTCTGAGCTTTGATCGAAAGACTGCAAGTGAGACAAGAGAGGTTGAACGCACTGAGGAAAAGCTCTGAACAGGTTAGGCTGAGGACTGGCCTATAAGGGATTGGAAAAATGCTGACAGTAGTTGACAAGTGGTACAGCTGTAGTAGGATGCCAAGGAATAGCCAGGGAATCGGGCTCTGCATATAGGAAGATCAGGAGAATAGAAGGCCCCATGAATCTCGGCAGAATTTGAAGAGATCTGTGACTCCGGTTTCAAGCACTGAGCCAGGGGGGTGGAGGCACAGAGAAGTGGGATAGAGAAAGAGATAGACAGTATCTCTGTTTTATTCTGTTTTCATATTGTGACAAAGCAAGATGACCAGAAAGCACTTCGGGGATGAAAGGGTTTATTTTGGCTTACAACTCTCAGGCCACTCCTCATTGAAGGAAGTAGGACACTCAAGGCAGGAACCAGCAGGCAGGAACCAAAGCAGAAGCAAGGGAAGAACACAGCTTATTAAGTTAGGGATGGAACTGCCTTCAGTGTGCTAGGCCCTCCCACATCAGTCATTAGTGAAGAAAATGCCCTTACAAACTTTTCTACAGTTCAATCTTACAGAAGCATTGTCTGGGTTAAGAGTCTCTCTTCTCACATATGACTAGGTCAAGTTAACAATGCCCAACCGCCAAAGTCTTCCTTTGGCCACCCCCATGTTGGCCACCAGAGGGCGTATGGTTTGATCCTGCTTAAAATTCTCCATAGTTCCTGAGTGTGCTGCATTGAGACAGGTTCATTTTGTGAGCGTCTGTCCACACCGGTCCTCACCTCAGCTCTTTCCTGCCACCCGCTTTAGAACCACCAAAGAAAACAGAACCAGAGATTGGTGTTATTAAAAAACGAGTACAGGGGCTGGGGATTTAGCTCAGTGGTAGAGCGCTTACCTAGGAAGCACAAGGCCGTGGGTTCAGTCCCCAGCTCCGAAAAAAAAAAACAAACAAAAAAAAAAAAAAAAAAAAAAAAAACGAGTACAGACCGGCTGTCATTGTTGCATTTTCCCTGAAGAACACTAATGAGTGTTCCCTCTCAGAGTAGAATGAGTCTCCAATTCCTAGACATCCAAGACTGGTTTCATAGCCAATCCAATACAAAGTAAGCAAGCACACATCATCATGCATATGTTTACCCAGTAAGTTAGTTAACCTTTTGGATTCTGTTCATTCTACAGATGATGCTTTTTGTTCTGATTTTCTTCATGAGATAATGGTGGACACACAGGGGCAGAGCCGAGGCGACATGAGAGGGAGTGGGTGGAATGGTGGGGAGCCATGCTCTGAATGAGTACAAAGAATCCCGGTCGAGGCCTCTAAGTTCAAAGATCCTGCCAAAAGTGTGCATGGACACTGACACCCGGTTATCCTGTCCAGGCAGGGAGAAACAGTGGAGGGAGAAGGAGGGAGAACTCTCGGCAGATGGAAGCTCTTACTGAGGCTGGAGAGCAAAGGAAAGTGCTGGGTCGGAGACTTTGAAAGACATTGGGGCCAAGTGCTCAGAAGGAAGAGGGGCACCTGTGCTGTGTCCACGGAACCACAGCCACCTGTACTGACTGGAGAGGTAGGCGAGGAGACTGGAGTGATGTGGCCCTTGGGGATGGAGTGGCTTTGGTGACCATGGACACATGATCACTCCTATGCCTCATTTAGCCAAATGGATAAATGGTTGCCTTTCCTTTTTCTATTGCCACCTCTTCATCATTTAAAATGGAGAGGAGTTCCAAAGCAAAAGCAAAACTGGCAAAACTCCATTGTTGGGTTCTCTGCCTAAAGGACAGTGGTCATGAGCAACTGGGTGGAAGATACCCCTTCAGGTGAGGCCCCAGGTTTTCTTTACCCTATTCTTCCTGTGGCCCACACCTAGCAGCAGTTTCACCCTTACCTGCCTGTCTTTGCAGCGTGGTAGGTTGGAAATCTGGCTATGGCGGTAAAGGGCAGCCGTTGAGGGGGTAAGCGAGATGTTAAGTGATATGATTCAATGTGCATTTTAGAAAGCTCCCTAAGGCTCCTAAGGTTCGAAGAACAGCAGGCTTAAGGCCTCGAGACCAGTTGAGAGCTACAGCAAAGGTCATTTTGAACACCTAAAGCCTGGGTTGGGGGCTATGGTAGCAGGTGCCCAGAGGAAGGACGATTTTTAAAATTGCTTCAAGACTTTAGGGTATATAAATCAATCTGCAATGAGCTATCACTACACAGCCACTAATAGTCGTGCACTAAAATTTGATATCAAGTGTTGATGGTAACACGAAGCAGTTGGAACCCTCACGCCCTGCTGGTGGGAAGGCAAGATGATATAATATGTTTGCAGCACAGTACAGCAGTTTTGGATAGAGCTGAAACTCCATTGCATGTACCACCCAAGCATCAGAAGGCATGAGTACTGGGCTTGGGGTGCTGGGATAACAAGGGTTTGTCAGAGGCCTGCTTCCGTGCAAGCTCTGGGCTGAGAGAGTTCCTTGGCCTGTCCAATCTAATTCTACTTATCAGCAATACTCGGAAGTAGTTACAACAGCCTGTTGGGGATGCTTTGGTAGCATAGAGGCCCTGAGAGTGCGTGCCATGCTGGCTCCCTCTGTCTCCCTGGCCTCCGTTCCTACTCCCCTCTTCTCTCCCCAGCCATTACAACTGCTGAGGAATCTAACTGAAGACAGTTTCAGCTGTGTTTTGTAGAGGAAGAAGCTGCACATAAACCAATGGGGACAAGTGTTGTCTGTCTCTGTCTCTGTCTCCTTGTCTCTGTCTCTCTGTCTCTCTGTCTCTCTCTGTGTGTGTGTGTGTGTGTGTGCGCGCGCGCGCGCGCGCGCGCGCGTACGCATGTGGCAGGCCACTTTATAAAGAGAGCTAAGATCAGGAACTTTAGCTCAGTGGTAGAGAACTTGCCTACAGTAATGGTTAATTTTTATCATGGATGTCATTAAATTGAGAACTGAGTGGGAAATTGGTAAAGTGCACGTCCAGATGTGTCTGTGGGGCTATTGCCAAAGGTTAGCTAAGGGAAGAACACCCATCCTGGGTGTGCATGGTATGATGCGCACTGCCCTGCTCCTCCCTGTCCGTACTCCCTATCGGGATGACCTGAGTCTCTGAAACCATGTGCAAAGGAAGCTCTCTCCTCATCTGTACCCGACAACTTCTTTACCACAGTGATAAGAATGAGCAACACATGCAGGTGAGAGGCTCTGTGCAGCCCCCAGGACCATAAGAGAAAACTGAACTAGAAACCTAGCAAGAGCAATTAAAGAGAAAAAAAGGGGAGAAGGGTGAGTGATAATTCAAAGACCAGAGTTCAGTCCCCCAGACCCTCATTTTAAAAGCTAGACATGTGCTTCTACTTATAATCCTAGACCTAAGGAGGCAGAGAGGGGCTCATTCCTGGGGTTCAGTGGCCAGCCAGTCTACCTTAATTGTGATCCTGAGGTCCCAACAAAAGATCTTATCTCAAAAATGCAAGAAGCATGGCATCTGAGATGGAATGGCACCCAATGTTGACCTGTGACACACACACAGTCAAGATACACACAAGATACGCACACACACCACACACACACACAAGATACACAAACACACCACAAGATACACACAAGATACGCACACACACCGCACATGCACACCACACAAGAAGATTTGTTTTGGTGTGTGGTTTGAGTACAGGGTTGAGAGGCCTTATCTAGTTATGGCTTTCTTGCTGGCAGGTTCTGGACAGTTGAGAGTACCGTATTGTATGAGACAGAGTCTGTGAACTGTGTGTATGTGCATATGTCTGGCCTTTTTCTTCATAAAACCACCAGAAGCCTATCCTCATCCTTTTTTAAAAAAGATTTATTTATTATTATAAGTTCACTGGAGCTGTCTTCAGACACACCAGAAGAGGGCATCAGATCCCATTACAGATGGTTGTGAGCCACCATGTGGTTGCTGGGATTTGAACTCAGGACCTCTGGAAGAGCAGTCAGTGCTCTTAATCACTGAGCCATCTCTTCAGCCCACCGACCTTAATCCTAATGACCTTATCCAGTCCTAATCACTTTCCTAAGCCTCACCTCTAAACACCACAACTGATATACATTTGGGGCCACTCACACCACATAGCAGGACATGCTCTGGGAAGTTCTGGTGCTGTGCACTGTGGGATCAGGAAGGATGGAGCCAGTCTTAGGGACCAGCCGCTCAGGAGCCAGGGTGAAGGAGTCAGGGTTCACTCGTCATCTCTTCCTGCTCTTCTCTGGGTCAGCATCTCTCTCTCTGGCCTTCGGATGCCTACCACCTGTGTCATGTGCTGCTGCTCCAGTATTCAAAAGGCAGGACGCTCTGTCTTGAAAACTCCAAGCAAAAGACTCAGGGACGAGCTGTTCTTACAGCTTCTACACACATGCTAGTCAACTAACTGCATTAGACCCAGGTTTACATGACAACACCGTAAGAGAGTACACTGAACTGGATGGAAGCAGAGGTGGTCAAGGGACATATTCTCTGATATCTGGAGGGTGTAGAGGTGACATGGAGGCACAGTTGAGGGGACTTGTGCTGAGTGGAGGCAGATAATTGGGACCATATAACTGGAAACTAAATGTTGTGGCCCTCGGGGCTCTTTCTCTAGGCATCTTCTAGAGTGCCAGCTGCTGGGCCTTGATAACCAGACTAAAGGTCAGAGGGTTCTCTTCAAAGTCTGTCAAGCTCTTCAAGGACATTGACATTATGACACTCCACGTCACCACGGGTTTTTCTAGCAGTGAATGTCCACATTAACAGATATATACACAGAACTTGTGATTGACCTGCCTTGAACCTGGGAAAGACAGTCCAAGGTCATATGGAAGAAAGAGTAATACAGTCAAACAGAAAACTGAGTCTTACCACACACAGAGATTAAGCAGAAGATAAATTCCAAAAGGGAAAAAATAGTATTTTTGGCTTTAGAGGGACTGAAAATATATCACACCCTTGAGACAAAGAGCCAGCCATTCGGAAGCTTTTCTGAATATTCATTCATCACCTTGGTCTCAGGTGAGGTGGCCTACAGGTCATCACGTCCCAGGAACAGAAAGACAGAGTTCAGATTTTTGTTTCTAAGACTAGTCTTTGTGTCCTCTGACAGAAGGAACCAGGAGTTACTAGAGATCCGGTAGATCAGGGCTGGTCAGCAAATGTTCAAGGTGGATCTGGAGTTTACTGTGGTATGAATCAGGAAGTACTTACAAGATACACAGACAGACCCAGAATGATGGGGGTGTGTCAGAAGTACAGAGGTCAACTCAAACAGTTCCCAGCAGCCTCAGCTAGACTTTCATCAAATAGCATCTGACACAGCAGCTTGGCAGAGGGCAAATCTGGCACTGGCTGCCTCAGGTGGGTTAATCTCAGACAAAGATTAGCACCAACTGTTAACGATGACACGACACATGGTGTTAGTGGTTTGTATCCTTGAAGCAAGGTGATGAGAATGTTTCTCTTCCTCCCCCAGGGTCATAAACCCATCCTAACCATGAAGAAAACACCAGAGAAAACTAACTGGTAGGCGTTCTACAAAATCCCCACCAGTGCTCCTTAATACTTAGACATAAATTCCTAGTGGATAGGTTGGTTGCAGATAGGGTAGTAGAGAGAGTTAGGGAGAGAAGATGGGACAAATTTCCTAACTAGTTGAACTGAAAGCAAGATTGTGATAGGAAAGACTGCTAAGACCCATCCCATCCAATAACTTCAAGCTCTGACACAGGCGTTTTAGTTCAGAGAGGCCAGAGGAGGGGGAAACAAACTCTGTCACAAAGTAATTCAAGTTTTCTTAGAAATCTGAGGCTGCAGAGATGGCTCAGTGGTTAAGAGGGCTGGATGCTCTTCAGGAGGACTTGGGTTCCACTCCCTGTACCCACACACATAACCGTCTTTAATTCCAGTTACAGGGGATCTGACACCCTCTTCTGACCATCACAGGCATCAGATGTGCAAGAGCTGCACTTATACATGTGGGCATGCGCCTAAAATAATCTCCAGGACCTAAAGGGTATGCACATCTTGACTGAGGTTAACGTCTATCAAAGAGATTCAAGGCTATAACACTGAAGTATTTGAGGACACCAGAAGCGGAAAGAGAATAAAAAAGTCACCAACCAAGACATATCAGGGAGATTCTGGACTTAATAACAACACAAGGAACAAGAGAATGGAAAGTTCTAAATTTTTTTTCCCTGACTTAAAATTCCTTATTAGGCAAGCCTTCATCAAAGAATGAGTAATAGTTTCTTGATTATTAAGTTCCCAAATATTACCTCTTGCCATGCATGGTCTATTGGATTTGTATTTATTCCTCAATATGTTTATATCCCTGACCCCCATGTAATGGCGATGAAAGTGGGGTCTGCGCCGTGGAGAGTGGTAGCTCAGTGCATCCAGCTTTTGCGGAGCACAAAGAGCCAAAGTTTGGAAACCCAGCACCCACGTAAAAGCCAGGATGGGGTGGTGATCTATCTGTCTGTGATCCCAGCACTAAGGAAGGAGAATGGAAATCTCCAGGACATACTGGCCAGCTACACTAGTCAAAACAGCAAACTGTGGGCTCAAAGAGAAATCATGCCTCAGTAAAGTGAAGAGCAATCCAGAAAGATACTCAGTGTCAGCCTCTGTACATACCTATGCTCCCCCACACAGACATACACGCATGTACAAGCATGCACATACACAAAAGTCAGGCCTTTGTAGAGTGATTGGGGCATGAAGGTCAAGTCCTCACGAATGGGAATCAGTGCCTTGTGGTGGGGTTGGGGTGGGGTTGTTGGGTTTTGGTTTTGTTTTGTTTTTTTTTCTTTTTTTTTCTTTTTTTTTTCCGGAGCTGGGGACTGAACCCAGGGCCTTGCGCTTGCTAGGCAAGTGCTCTACCACTGAGCTAAATCCCCAACCCCTTGGTTTTTCAAGACAGGGTTTCTCAAGACAGGGTTTCTCTGTGTAGCCCTGGCTGTTCTGGAACTCATGTAGGCCAGGCTGGCCTCAAACTCAGAGATCTACTTGCCTTTGCCTCCCGAGTTCTGGGATTAAAGGCTGTGCTATCACACCTGGTGGAATCAGTGCTTTTTAAAAGAAGCCTTGGGAGCTCATTTGCCTCTTCCACAGTGAGAGAATACAAAGAGGCGTTCAGGTAGGGATGAAGAAGCAGTCTCTCCCACATACCAAAACAGCTAGTCCTGTGAGCTTGGATTTCTCGGTCTCTAGAGCAATCGAAAATACCTCTCAACAAGGATTAAATTCAACACATGCACTGGGGGTGGGGGTGGGGTCACATTCTACTCCTTTCTAAACTGTGCCACTAATGATGAGAATGTCCCCACAGGGCACTGGTCAGATCCTCAGATGTTAAGGAAAAGGAGGTTAACCAAATTCAAACAAACAAGACAAAAAAAAAAAAGTTGCACTGTCTTTATTGTAAACTTGCATAGTACATTGATTGTGTACGCTTTTAAATAGAGCAGGGTAGCCCCTATGGAACCACCCTCTTGTGTGGGGCATTTAAGGCTGGTTTACTATGAGTAGGGAGCCGGGACCAAAGTGCTGCCTGGGAATTAAAAAGAACCGTTATCTGATTACGCAGAAGTCAGGGAGCTGAGGGATCTGAGTCCATCTGAGAATACTGACAGGAGAGACTTTAACTGGGTTCAAAGGAAGCATAGCAAAAGGGTAGAGGGGACTCGGTGTCAGGAAACAGGAATCAGGAGCAGCTTGTGGAGGGAGAATAAGGAGAAAGGAGACAGGACTCATGCCTAGTGTCCAAAACCGAGATGAATGACACCTGCCACAATTGTGCCCAGAGACAGCACTCTGGGTAGCCCAGATGCACATCTAGGGCGCTACCATGGCTACAGAAAAGCCACACGTTAGAAAAATAACTTAAAAGCTATACAATCGTCATCATAAATATTTCGACTTTTAAAACTAGCTAGTGTTGGTTAAAAAAAGGTTCACAGTTACTCTGAAGAGAGCGGTATCTCTATTGCACAGTAGTGGAAAGTCTGCTCCCATCCCCGTGTGTAAACAATCCCTTCTCCTCAGTGACGTCAGGACACAGAGAAACAGCATTTGCTGTAAGCAAAGCACTTGGGTACAAGGCACATCAAAGCTGTCAAGCCCTACTGGAAGCATGAGGGGCCCATGGAGGCCCACTTCCTCTCCCACGTGGCATCTTTGCAGTTCCTCCAGGTCTTAAATCAGACTGCGGGTGATGATGGTCTTGTCGTGGAAGTCCTGTTCTCATTCCACAGTGACAGACTTGGCTAGGTTTCTCGGGAAGTCAACCTAAAAAGAAAGATAGGAGGGCAAAAGGTGAAGCTCACTTGATAAGGTCCTTGCTTAGCATGAAAAGCCATGGGTTCCTGCACCTCCTAAGGCAGGCACAGATGTACACACACTTGGATAGCAGGAAGATCGGAAGTTCAAGGCCAGCCTCTACCACATTTGTTCAGTATCTCACAGTGTCAGTAACAAGCTGTTTCTTCCCGATCATCTCCAACCATAATGTACCTAAACACCTCCATTTTGAACATGGATTCCTTATTACAAGAAGCTTCCTTCAACTGTCCAGCATTTATTTCACTCAATAAACATTTATCATGACTTGGCATGTTGTGTTATTCAATATATTTAAAAACAGGTAGCTTGGTGGGTGCTGCTAAAAGGTCACTTTTCAGGTACACATAGGATGGTGCTCTCTTGTAATCCCAGCACTCGGGAGGCGGAGGCCGACAGACTTGACTGCAGGCAATCAAGGTCTATATAACAAATCCCAGGCTAGGTTTGAGCTACAAAGCAAGAGCCTATCAAAATGAAGAAGCAGGGGCTGGAGAGACAGCCTAACAGATATCTTATTGGTCTTCCAGAGGGCCCCAGTTCCTAGCCCCTCTATCAGATGGGTCACAACTGCCTGTGACTCCATCTCCAGCAGAACTGAGGCACTCTTCTAGCCTCTGCAAGGAAACCTAGAAGGTAGAAGGATCAGAAGTTCAAGGCCAGCCTCTACCACATAGAGATTTGTTCAGTATCTCACGGGTGCTGGTAACATGCTGTTTCTGCACTCAAGTACTCACGAACCTCAAACCACACAGGCATATATACAATTAAGAAGAAAGCTTCAACGAGTGGTGGTGCACACCTTTAATCCCAGCACTCGGGAGGCAGAGGCAGGTGGATCTCTGTGAGGTTTGAGGCCAGATGGTCTAGAGAGCCAAGACAGTCCAGGGTATACAGAGAAACTCTGGCTTGTAAAACCAAACCAAACCAAACCAAACCAAACCAAACCAAACCAAACCAAACCAAACCAAACCAAACCAAAGAACAAAGCTTCAGTAAAAAGAAAATAAAAAGAACAAAGAAACAAACAAAATCTACCTTTTAGGATAGGGATGTAACTCAGAGAGAGTGTCTGCATATCATATGTAAGACCTTGGTTTGCCACCAACCCCAGAAAAATTAATTAATAAAAAAAAATCGTGGGGTTGGGGATTTAGCTCAGTGGTAGAGCGCTTGCCTAGCAAGCACAAGGCCCTGGGTTCGGTCCCCAGCTCCGAAAAAAAAAAAATCGTGTTTTTGGAAGAGTCCACATGATTTTGCAAGACTGTTACTTAGAGACTGAGAAGGAAATATGATTGGAGATGGGTAATAGAGTGGGCTTCCACTGGTCTGCAAAAAGATGTTTTATTTATATGTTAAGAAAAAATGAAACAAATACAACAAAAAGTTATCAAGTATCAATTTGATGATATACATTTAGGTGTGTCTGGGATATTGTTCTTTAGTTTATTATAGTTTTACAGGCTTCTCAAAATAAAATTGTAACAGCATCTATTTTCATTTTTTTACACAGTGAGTTAGTTCTTAAACCTTTGCTGGTGAGATAAATCATTTCTTTTCTGAGGTATAATCTGCATGTTAGCAGTCTCAGAAGGTCAACTCATTTTCTCCACAATGCTAGATCTTAAATGTGGGACAGAGATGTGCACACAAACATGATCACTGTGGTATTATTCATAAAAATGGAAAACTGGAGACAGCAGCCTCTTCAGCCATTATTCAGAAAACCATGCTAAAAGCCTGTAATGGCGGTCACAGAGATGTCTCAGGGGTTAAGGGTGCTTTGCTCTACCAGAGAAATCATAGTTAGGTTCCCAGCAGCCACATCAGTGGCTCATAACCACCTAGGACGTTAGTTCCAGGGGCATCTGATGGCCTCTTTGGGCTTCTGGGGGAATGGTGTACGTGGAGCATATTGTTGCATAGACACACATAGAGGCACATAAATAAAAACATAAAAGTAAAAAAGATTTCAGAGGAATACTGTACAACAGTTGAATGTTGCACCTAACACATTCATAAAGATGAAAAAAATTATAATACAAGGAAGAAACAGAACTTTAACTTTGATACAGTAGTAATTTCTTGTTTCTCTTTGAAGCACGGGCTGCCTCACATTTGTAATTTGCCTGCTTCCGCCTCCTGAATGCTGGCTTCTAAGTGTGTTTCACCAGACCTGCCTTGAAAAAATGTTTATTATTTATTTTTATTTATATTTAGTTTGGCAGTTCTTAGGGAATCTAAACAACCTTAAAATGAAAGTTACTTTAAATGATATTAAAGGCAACTTGTCCATTACAAACGGCACAGTGACATATCTGTGCATCGAAACGGTACCCTGTGCCCATAAATATGTACAAATTTAACAAAAAACAAAAAAAGGCATTGATAGGAAAGAACCTTTAGCTCTCTGTTTCAACCCTTCGCCGTGCTTATGCGAACTTTAGACTTACATCATAACCTCGGAGGACAGCCAGGTGGAAGGACAGAAGCTGGAGTGGAATCACGCTCAGGATACCCTGGAGACAGTCCACCGTGTGGGGAAGTTCAATGGTTTTATATGCAAACTTGGAACTCTCCGTGTCATCCTTGGAGCACAGAATGATTGGGCGACCCTAAAGCAGAGAGAGGGGATCATAAAATACCTCGTTTCTGAGAGAAGCAAACCCTCTCTTGAGCCAAGTACAGTTCCTGGAATTTTCTGGAGTCAGTGCTGCTAGAGTGGTGACGTTACCAGTCAGGTCATGTGATTGCCACGTATAAAGGACAGCTGTGCTTCTTGATGTCTTTCTTCCCCTTTCCTGGTCAGGTGACAGCACCCTGCACCGTCATTCAGCATCCATTTGTTGACTGGGGTCAGTCACAGATGCCTTGTCCTGATCTACCCCTAACTCTTCATAATCGAGCGATGAAAACAGAACCACGAGCAAAGATGAATCTTGGGTATATGCCACAGGGGCAATAAAACATGAGTGTGGGGAAGTGATAAGTTTTATATGATGTTAATATTGACTGTCAACTTGACCAGATCTAGAATCACCTAGGAGACAGGTCTCCAAGCACATTTGCGTGGGATTATCTAGATTATGTCAATTGAGATGCGATAATGCCTTCTGAGAGTGGGTGGCGCCATTCCCTTGGCTTGGGTCCTGGACTGCATAGAAAGGAGAAATTAAACTGAGGACCAGAAAATGCAGTTTGACTAGCCACTTCCTCAAACTCCTGTTACCATGATGGACTATATCCTTGAGCCATGAACCCAAATAAATTGGGTTTTATCAAGGTGTTTTATCACAACAACTGAGAAGTAACTAAGGAAGCTTGGGAGGGCAGAGCCAAGCAAACCAGGTCTACACAGCAAGTTCAAGCCGGCCTTGGCCTCATAGAAAGAGCTAGGTAGCTCTTCACATTGGATTATGAAGCTACTTTCGTTAAAAGCTTCTCTCCCCCCCCCCCCCCCAAGCAACCAGTGCAAAGAAAGGCTCAGAGGAAAGAGTGAGCTTGGCATGAGTGAGAATCAGGGCAGGTAGAACTCCTGGAACTCAGTGGGGTGTGGCAAGCGGTTCCATTCTGTGGAATGGGAGAGGTCACTGTAGTCTGATGGGAAGCACTGAGAGGGATCTCAGTAGGAAATGACCCAATTGCGTCTTTATACTAGCTCTCTAACCACTGCGCTGAGATCTATGTGGCAGTGGCTGGCTTAAGCACTTTACTGGAATTTGCCTACCTGTGACTTCGTGAACCTAAGTGGTCTCTGCCCTCCTATCTCCACGAGGCCAGAGAAATAATCAATCTGGCTGGTTAGTTCCTGGGAGGGAGCCAATCTACCTTCGGACAGATGAGCAAACAGAAGTGTCACTACTCACACTGGGCCCCTTGGACTATATTTGAGTTTATTGCTATCAAGATAATTCAGTTTCAGGACGGGGACTTGACTATACTCGAAAGATAAACCGTGATTAGAAAGTTGGAGCTTTGAGTCACCAAAAACAGAAGCAGGGCTGCAGAGCAAGTCCTAGCACATGGTCAATGATCCAGTCATCGCATCTTCGTAAGGAAACCACAAGGAAAGTCTGGAAGGAGCTCAAGGGAGCTCCCTGGTGACAGGCATCAACGTACCTGGAAGGGCACTCACTAAAAGGACATCTTGGACCTTCACACCACGGCTCGCTCCTCTGGGGCGGGCCCTAATAACACTTTAATGGTAAGCACTACACTTTCCCAGGTCCTGTGAGTTGCTCCAGAGAGTTACTGAACATGAGGGGTTTGGGGAACCTCCAAATTTGCAACCAGGTTTGGGTGCCCATAAGTTCCTAATGTGTGGGTTCCGATGGGAGGCCAGTCTTATGAAGAACTATGTACTTACTCTCTGAAGACTGACTGAACTCTGCAAAGTTAGCCTTAAATTTACATTACAGCAACCTTGGGAGGAAACTCCTCCCCTAAGATGCTGCCTTAGAAGCAACTCCTCTGTCTCCAGTCCTAGGATCCAGGGTAGCTCAGAGAGAGACTGGTCACTGGCCCTCACTAAGGACCTGGAGGATATGACCTCAGGCTCACTAGTTCCCTGCCAGACTTGCATGGTATTCAAAAGGGCCCAATAGGCCAGTAAGATGACCCAGCAGATATATCTCAGCCAATGAGCCTGAAGACCTGAATTCCAGCCTCAGGACCCACACGGTAAGAGGAGAGAAGTCATTCACGCAAGCTGACCTCTGACCTCCACACATCCACCTGGCATAGACCCGCCCCTCCTCCACATTAAAAAATAAATGTAAACAGAAGTGGTCAGAACAGGGCATGGTCACACCCCCAAACAGCAGCCAGTGATGATGGCATTGCCTGAGATGGGCATGTGTGGTACAGATGCCAGTGCCCTTAGAGAGCCCTCACCTGGCGGGCAGTGACCTGCTGCAGGGCATTCTGGCACTTGGCAAAGCAAGGATCCTTCATGATCACCATGATGACTGGCATCTGCTTGTCGACGAGAGCAAGGGGCCCGTGCTTCAGCTCTCCGGCCAGGATACCTTCTGAATGCATGTAGGTTATCTCTTTAATTTTCTAGGGAGACACAAGTTGGGATCAGTTCACACTGGGGAGGCAGGGGCTGCCATACAGAAGGCAGTGGGACAGAGGGAAGCTGGAAGAGCGAGGTCATCTAGAGGATAAGAACTGAAGGTCTCAAGGCAGACAGGCGTATATATAGATGGGTCAACAGCATCGAGGGATGCTCCGGGTCAGGAGAGAGGATGGGCTGCCGAACAAAGCCCAGATAGTAACTTTGCAGTCCCCAGGCACAACAGCGACACCTCTCTTCAGTCCCATGCACAGCCATCCACCCAGTCTGGTTTGCCTTCACCCCCACCTCCACCCCCTTGGCGAGCCACGTGGCCTTCCCGGTCACCACAGATAATGGTGGCATTGTGTTCTGCTTAGATATGCCTTTATTCAATTAGCTGGTTAACCATTCTCCCATTTTTAGATCCTTAATCACATCTAAGACAGTTGCTTAGATTGACCTATCTAGTAAATTCCCACATTGTGGGTTATTAATTGAATTTTTCCCCCTCGTGCAGGTACATACACTTTCACTCACCCCCTAAGTCTTCATCATTGCACTGATGAGAATGTTAAAGAAAATATGCCTCCACTTACGTGTCTAGAACTAGTTAGTTATTTTGGGTCAGGCAAACCCCGAGAGGAATGAGGTTCCTTCTTGGAGATCACAGACAGCTGGAGTGCTGGCCTCCAAGTGACCACACAGGGACCATTGACTTGTGCCAGCAGCAGCCCTAAACACTCCTTTCTTTCCTCAAAGACCAACTTGGGGACACAGCTGAATGTGTATCTTTCATCAGCGATGCTCTGCCGCCGCCGCTGACCCCCACAGCCAGAGAGCAGAACCATCGAGAGGCTCAAAGTTCACCCTGCCCAGTCTTTGCCTCTTCTGTGTCCCTGTATGCCTGGTGCTCTGTTCCGTAGGCAGGAGTCAGACTCTTGTAAGTAAGCCCAGTTCACAGTGCAGGGACCGACTGATGTAAGATGTACATTGGCTGATCTTTATACTTAACGTGGTGGGAATTTAAAATTCCACAAAAAAAAAAATCCCCCAAAACCCCTTGGACATGTGCGTGAGACGGTTTTTAGATTGGGTTCACAACGAAGACCTGCCCTAAGTATGGGTGAGGTTGTTCCATGGGCTGGGGTTCCTGAACAGAATAAAACGCAGGAAGTAAGCTGAAGGCCGCATCCGTCTCTTGGTACTCTCTGATGGTGGACAGTGTGGCCGGCTACCTCGTGCCTTCTCGACCGCGATGGGCTGTACCCTCGTCTTGTGAGCAAAACAACCGCTTCTCTTCCTCAAGTTGCTTTTATCAGGTCTGTCTTGGCAAGGAGGGAAGTAACTGACTCATAGATTTAGTCTCTGTCCCTTTCATTGTGAAGCATATAGTCCCCTAATCTTACAATGTTCAAAGCGAGAGGTGTTTCCTTGCTAAGGACAGCTACAGGATGGGTCTGTACTATCTAGAGCCAAGCAGGCATAGAGAGCTGGGATTTTCCACTTTACACATCCTTGCATAGCACAGCAGACTGTGGCTCAAGGCTGGGTTCATCCTCAGAGGCCAATGACTAAGTCATTTAAACCTGTGTAAGGAAGCCGCCATAGAAACACGAAAAGGATGTCTGGGAAAGCATCTAGATCTCTGCACAAAAGGTTCTGGAAGAGTGGCAGGGTCAGAGCCAACAGGGAAACACCTGATCTATCCCCAGACACCTTGATCGGTGTTATCTGTGCTGTATCTGGGCTCCACCAGTATCCTTGGTTCACAGTGTTTACAACAGGCCAGCGACACGAGGGAAGAATTACCATCTATAAGATGCCTATGTTGAAAGTTGGCACTCGGTGGTCAGTTTACTCCCAGCTGCAACCACCGGGAATACTCCCTGAATGTCTTTGGCTCATTTCTTGACTGGGTATGATAAGGAGAGGAGCCAAGATGCTTGGTACCCCTGTTATGGTTGCCAGCGCTGTCTCAGCTGGAATATGGGATCCCTTTTGCCCCACATGAGCATTCTGGTCTATAAACAGCGAACTAATGGTGAGAAGTGTGTGAGCCTAGACTCAGCCGTGCCATTTTTGCTCTTCCAGCACCGTGCCTCAGCCCCATCCGTTTTCTCTCACACTGGGAATTTATTGTCAGGGCACAAAATGACTAGTCATAGATTAAAAAAAAAAAAAAACAAAAAACAAAAAAACAAAAACTCGCTCACCGCTGTGGGAATACAAGCTCTGTCCCCTTTGGGAGTTTGAGGGTCACAAGAAAGATCTGTGGAGACCTTGCAATTTTCAACTACCAAAATTCTTTCCCTGTGGGTTGCTTGTGGCTCAGTTCCTCTATGCAATCTGTGTGTATAGGTGTCTGCATATGCCCCTGTCTGGTGTGGTGTGTGCGCAAGTGTGTGTTAGAGTGTATGTGGGTGGTGTCATTCCTCAAGAGAGTGTGTGTGTGTGTGTGTGTGTGTGTGTGTGTGTGTGTGTGTACACCTGAGTGTCATTCCTCAAGAGTCATCCAGTTTTTACACATGGTCTTTCACTGGAACCTGATGCTCCCCAAATAAACCAAATTGGCTGACCGGTGAGCCCCAGAGATTCTCCTCTCTCTCCCTCCCATGCTAGGGTTCTAAAGCATTTACCAGGTTCTTGTTTTTTGTTTTTTAACAAATAAATTGCCATACGCCAGGCACTTCAAGGAGCTTCACCCAATAATGCCTTGTTGCTTTCTCCCCAGTAGGCTAAGAACTCCCTGGGGACAGATCCCTCCTTCACCCATTTTTGTGACCCCAGGGTGAGAGCCGATACCCAACGCAGGCTCACGAAGGAGCCTAGTGGGTTTGTAACCTTCCAACCCCTACCTTCCAACGCTCTATGCCCTGTCCTCCTTCCCACTGGCTTCTTTCAGTATCTCCTAGGCCCACCCTTGTGTTGCCTTGGGAGACTGTGAGGTCAGCTACTGGAGGTGGAGGCTGGGCAGAGAGGGACTCACCAAGGCACCTTCCAGGCATGTGGCATAGTTATATCCTCGTCCCATCACTAGGAGTGACCTCTGTGTGTAGAGCTCCAGGGCCAAGTCGTGGATCTTCTCATCCAGGGATAATACTTCTTTGATCAGCTCTAAGCCATGCAAAGAGATAAGGGACAGAACCCAGTCACTCTGGCTTCCAAATATCCACCAGGCAAATCATCGGCTATGACAAGGTTTAGAGACTTAGGCTGCTCACGAGACCGCTTCCATACATATTTAGACAGGCTTTAGAGTTAGGTCTGCCGTAGTTTGGGATACCGTCCAGGAACTTGTCAGCTTAGCAGTTCCTGTTTGCGCAAGCATGTGTGTAGATATCTAGAAGATAGGCTATAAGCTCTCATCCCAGATTCACATTACAGGAAATAAACCAAGAGCCAGAGAGATGAAATTACTCCCTGGGAAGACACAGCACTGAAATTCTAAATGAACTCCTCAGTTCCTTGCCCTGGGCTGGGTCCCAAGGCGAAGTCAGTACAAGTCAGACCCGTTGTGATCAAACTTCCTGGTCCCAGGACTCCCTTATACGCTTACAAATTCTTGTCATCCCCCAAGAGCCTATGTTCTCGTGAGTTATAGCTCCCAATATTTAATTGGATTTGAAAACAACGCTAATCAGCCCGGCATGGCAGCGTATGCCTTTAATCCTGGCACACAAGAGAGGTAGAGACATGTGGATCTCTGAGTTCAAGGCCAGCCTGGTCTACCTAGTGAGTTCCAGGACAGCTACATAGTGAGACCCTGTCTCAACAACAACAACAATAACAACAACAACAACAACAACAACAACAACAACAACAAAAGAAAGAATGACATATTAAAAACGTTTCTAAGTGCTGATTCATTAATTGCAAAAATAATAAAAAACTTATACTGATATGTTTCTGAAAAAAATTAAAAGTTTGAGAAGATTGGTATTCAAAGGACTCTTGTGGGCCTAAACATGGTTCTGGCAGTCCTTACCCTTCTTCTCATTCCCTTATGTGGCCAATTCCTCCCCCTGAGGCTGACCACCAAGGTCCAGCTACCAAGAATGGAGTCCAGCAATCAAGAGTTCCCTTTGGCGACCTTAATTCACATGCCAGTCAGAAGGAACCACCTCCTCCATTTATAAACTGCCTTTTGCCTATAGGCCAAGCCTGTCTCCTTTCCCTCCAGAGGCAGTCCTTTGTCCCTCAGGGCAAATATCCCTTCCCCCTTCTTCCTTGTTCCTTTCCCTTCTCCCTCATCCTGTATCTCCTGTCTTTGTCCCTCATTCCCTGCCCATTGTCCTTCTGGGGCAAATAAATCTTTTTTTGTGCTGAGAACTTGATCTTGGAATGTTTTATGCTGATTTTAGTCCTTTCAGTATTGTTGATTTTTTTCTTTTCTTTTCTTTTCTTTTTTTATTACATCCCAGCACTCGGGAGACAAAGGCAGGTGGATATCTGTAAGTCTGAGACTAGCCTGGTCTACAGTCTACAGAGTGAGTTCCAGGACAGCCAGGGCTGTTACACAAAGAAATCCTTTCTGGGAGGAGGGGGGGGACTGCAGTGGCGGTTGGGAGGAAGGGGGAAAGGGAAAAATAAAAAATAAAAAATATTTTATTATTTGTATGTGTGTGCAGACTGGAGAACAACTCGCAGGAGTCAGTTCTTAAATCATGGGGATCAAACTGGGGCTTCAGACTGGGCAAGAAGAGTCTTTACCTATTTGAGTGGTCTTGTCAGCCTAAAATCTTTATGAATGTTTTAGCATCTGACATTTTAGTAAAAGAGGTGACAACATATCTGTTTTTGCATTTAACCTATTGTGATTTTTGTCATTATTATTTTAATATGTTCCCAAACCTTATGAAGATTTATATTTGGGAAAGGGAAAGGTTTAAAATGTCTTCAAATAGTTGGGAGTGTTCTTGGATTCTGCATCAGACGAGAAGCGGATAGTTTCTTTTCTTTTTTTTTTTTTTAAGTTTTATTTTATATATATGAGTACACTGTAGCTGTCTTCAGACACACCAGAAGAGGGCATCTAATCTCATTACAGATGTTTGTGAGCCACCATGTGGTTGCTGGGAATTGAACTCAGGATCTCTGGGAGAGCAGTCAATGCTCTTAACCACTGAGCCATCTCTCCAGCCCTGATAGTTTCTTGAAACCGGGAGTTGCAAGTATGGAATTTGAAACATAGATGACATTTCCCTACTTTGTTACATTTGACCTGATTTGCACCTAAATGGCTCTTTCACTCAATTTGATGACATCTTGCAAAGGCCCAGAGCTAGACGAATCTAAAAATGGACACATTTAGTTACCAAAAATCACCTCTTTAAAATCGCCGACTTCTTAGTTTAAAAAAAAAAAAAAAGGAAATTGGTTAAGTTAGTGACAAGCTTTCCAAATTCTAAATGATGACTGGAAAGTTGACCTTTATTATTGGCAACAAGCCTAGTTGTTTATTTTCTTTGAAGAGCCTGGCTAACTTTGTTCATTTTAAGGTAAACATCCGCCACTGAAGTCAGGTCAGCTTGCTACACTGGCACGGAGGGCTAGCAGGATGAGGTCAGATGCAAAGGTCCTTACTCTGCTGACAACTGAGGCTTTAAATCTTGGCCTAGAAAGATTTGTTAGGCTGGTTTGGTGGGGGTTTGTGGAGTTGGGGTGGGGTAGTAGGATTTATCATTGAGTAGAAAGGTCTGGCAGGAGAGAGGAATTAACAGCATTCTTTACATAAGAGTAAAGGAAGAGAATGACCCAGGGGAGCTCAATGGATTTGGAACTAAAGAAAACCACATTCTGGGACTCACCAGGTAAAGATCTGAGGCCACGGATGATCTCTTGTCTCCTGGTCTGTAGAGAAATTCGATCTTCAGACATCATCAAACCAAACATCACCAGAGAGATGAACTGGCTGGTGTAGGCCTGAGGACAAAGGGAGGCGGGGACTTTAGACAGCTGTCTCAGGTGTTTAAAGAGATAGGGGAGCTAAACAACAACAGGAACAATGGCAGGAGAAGACAAAATGAAGAGGAGAGGAGAGGAAGGAGAGGAAAAGACAAAATAATGACAAAATGAAGAGGAGAGGAGAGGAAGGGAAGAGAGGCCGGGGGATGGGGGGGGGGAGGTGAAGAACCAGGTGCAATAGCAAGGGTACCCATATCTTCATGCTACCCCATTCCCCCCTCCCCTGCCCCAGGTTCTCCCTGGAGAATGCAACTACCTTGGTGCTAGCCACCCCAATCTCGGGCCCTGCGTTGATGTGGACGCCACAGTCGGTCTCTCGGGAGATGGAGCTGCCCACGGTGTTGGTGATGCCCACGGTCAGCGCACCGCGATCCTTACAGTATCGCAGCGCCAGGAGCGTGTCTGCAGTCTCTCCTGCAACACGGGAGATGCTGTGAGTGAACTGTGGGACGCTGTAAGTGCTGGTGTTAGGCTATCGAGCATCCTCTTCTCCCCCACTCCCCTTCCTCCTTCATTCTGCCCTACTCATCCCACTTGGAAATTCAAAGCCTGGCCAACCTTTGAAAAAGAAAGCCCAGGCTCAGCATCTCTCCTGTTGTTTCTTAGACTGAATTTCATTACTATTTATATAGCATTATTTCTTCTTCTTCTTCTCCTTCTTATTAATTATTCCATTCGTTTGCATCTCAAATGATATCCCACTTGCCCCCTCCACCAACACCCCATTCCATGATATCCTACTTCTCGGTTACCCCACATCCGCCCTCCCCCCTACCCTTTGGCTGTATGAGAGTGCTCCCCCACCCACCCACATCTGCAGCACCGCTCCAGCATCCCCCTATGCTGGGGTATCAAGCCTCCCCAGACCAACGGCCACCCTCCACGTTGATCTTATTCCCTGTTTCCTTGAATCCTCAGGTCAACTCCATGGGAGTGGGCGTGGGTGTGGGCGTGGGGCTCCGTCCTCATTTCCCTTTAGGCTGAGGAGTTCAGAGAAAGGCAAACATAGTCCCATCCCAGCTGTGCCTGGGTACAATTTGCTGAGGTTCAATCACTGAAAAGCAAGACTACCCACATGGTGCTTCTCAAATAGAACCTTTCTGAAGGAAATATTTCTTGCAACCTCCCAGTGTGGACTCAAATTTACACCGCAACAGCTGTGTATGCACAAGCCAGCACCAACTCCCTACTTGTCAATTTTAAAGAAACTCAGAGCAATAGGAGGCCAGCCATAGTATGAAACCTGGTGAGTTTCCAAACCTGACTGTTCCCTCCATGTGTTCAATGAGTTCCTGACCTGTCCCCAAAACTGGTGTCACCAAGTGCTTTCAGGTGGGCTAATGCCCCTCTGCCTTTTTCTCTTTAGACTTCTGGATGACTCTAGGTCAGCATCCGTTAGAGAGGCAGGCAGAAAAGGAGAAAAATGGTGCTACCTGTGTCAGACTCTATCTCTGACTTTGGTAGCTTGTTTACGTAAATCCCAGATGAAGAGATGGCTCAGTGGTTAAGAGCACTGGCTGATCTTCCTGAGGACCTGAGTTCAATTCCCAGCAGCCACATGGTGGCTCACAACCATCTGTAATGGGATCTGATGCCCTCTCCTCGAGTGTCTGATGATAGCAACAATGTATTCACATATAAAATAAATAAATCTTAAAACAAAACTGGATTATGTTTGTACAGAGACCATCAGACTGCCACTGTTTTCATATGAAACCTACCTATTTTTCTTTCTTTTATTTTTACTTTCCCTATCATGAACTGTACTGAGGCTCTGAGGAGAAAGTCAACCCAAAGGCAGTTTATTCAGCGGGATGGTGAGTATGTCTGTACTAGTTTTTCCTCAGCTTGTCATCAAGTGGAAATGGTACTAAAAATTCAAAATGGAAGGGACATTAAAATCCCCTCCCTGTGATATCAGAATTGTCTTGTCAATTTTGAGCTGTGAGAATGGCATCAGGTGTTTGTGCTTTATCATCCTTGTCTCACACTCTGAATTATCTGTGGAGATAGATGACAAGATGTTGACATCAGCTTCCATGAGATCCAGAGGCAGAGACAAGTGAATTTGCGCACGAGGATGACCCACGGTTGACTTGGTAATTTCTCAGGGTAGATGATTCATTACATGGGTGTTCCCACTTTTATTTTTTTTTATTTTTAATTTTTTTTATTTTTTTGGTTCTTTTTTTCGGAGCTGGGGACCGAACCCAGGGCCTTGCAAGCGCTCTACCACTGAGCTAAATCCCCAACCCCGTGTTCCCACTTTTATAAAGCTTTGGAATTCACCAAAATGGAAACATTTCAAAATCCTTCTTAAATCTCCAGGGGTGACTCCAAGGATATGGGAGGGTTGGAGGACACACCTTTACCTGGTGTGAGGAAGGCTCACTCAGCTCCTCCCTCGACCATAACCACGTCCCTCCATCCTTCCCCCTGCTGGACAGTGTGGGCATTACATATAGCTGGCCTCTAGGGCTTGGACACAGCCCGCCACCCGCTCACTCTAAAGATGTGACTCTCAACCCAGCAGTACAATTGAGACTTTTTCCCCCTTTAAATTAAGTACAGAACACATTTAGGACCAGGGAGGGGAGTGTTCTTGGAAGTGCTAGGAGGCTTAGAATGGCAGGAGAGGCCAAAGGGCAGAGACTGTTAGACCACGCCAGCTTCTCCTAAGGCCTGGAGGGAGCTCCATGTATACAGCATTTGTGAGTCATTAGCCATGCTGATGAGAGCTAGGTAGCTCCTTTAAGTCATCCATGCTTCTGTGAGTAACCTCAGGAACCTCAAGAGCTCATTAAGCTAGCCTTGGGTGGAATCTTTTCTCTGGTCTGTCATTGGTAGCTATGTGGAGTGAAAACATGTTTGGTCACATTTCCCCAGAGAAAGTCACACTACATCATACAGTGTTGCCAGTAACCGATGCTTTGGGAGGTTTAAATGACCCAGTGCATGAGACCGTGTGTGGCACATAGCCTATGCACAGAGGATTCATTGGAAGAAGAGAGACGGTGGTGTACAGGAAAGAGGTTTTGGAGATGAACCAATGAAAACCTGGCCATGCTGCCCATCTCCCTTACCTGACTGGCTTATGAAAAAGCAAACATCATCCCTGAACACAGGTGTGTTCCTGTCCAGAAAGTCACTGGCAAGTTCAACCATCACAGGGAGCTCGGTCAGTTCCTCTAACACTTGCCGTGTCTGAAGTCAAATAGAATGGAGACTGAAGTCAGTGATAGGCACCTAAACCACTAAGACAGTTTGTGACACAGTGCCTTGCTGTCCCCATAATGTGGGAACTTCAGTAGGCCACCTTGCTAGAAGAAAGGGATCAGTACACTTCTCAAGCTGGCTCATGGGAATGAGAACAAGTTGTGTTCAAGTTCAGAAGCCAGTGCATGACAGCATCACGACCAGCATTTTTGTCTGCTGTTAATTTCCCAGGACTACCCGAGGTCTGGTGTATTGCACTTACAGCCACAGCGGCATGGTAGCTGGTTCCACAGCCTATCACAATGAGCCTTCGGCATCGACGAATCTCCTTCAAATGGTCCTTCAAGCCACCCAGGAGCACTGCAGGACGCGAGGCAGGGTATTAATGTTAATACATACGATATTTGACTGCATTCAGTGGAGTCAGGGCACAGACAAGGGCTTCTTACTGGGTATGGTGATTACCTGTGTTGGTCTCAAAATTTACCCGACCTCTCATGGTATTAAAAACAGATTCTGGCTGCTCGAAGATCTCCTTCTGCATAAATGCACTGAAGTTACCTGACCAGGGAAACACCAACAAGGTAAGTACCTTTAATTTAGATTCGGTTTCAGAGCTTCACTGAACCAGGAAAAGCCTGGTGAAACTTTGTAACTTTTTGCCAAGATGTCACAAAGCCACAGTGCTAACAGTACCCATAAAGATCCCCCAAGGGTTTTAAAGAGTGTCTGCAGGTGTTTTCCTGTCTGGTGCTATGGAAACAAGTCAGATGAAAGTGGGTCAGACACAGTGACAATCTCCAATTTACACATTAGACCCTGCAGCTTTTGGGAGTCAGGGAGCCTTCATCTCTGGCCCCCGAGATCACCTACTCTTCAAGACAACTGCACAGGGACTCTTGGAGGACACCTACCTTTCATTATTTGCTGTAGTTCCATCTGCAAGGTCTGGATGGCTCGGGAGGGGTCATCACTAGCTGAGCGTTTGACTCGGTGAATGGAGAGTTTCCCATCAGCCACTGCAGCAATATCATCATCTTCTAAGAAGATGACCCGGTTGGTGTGTTCTATGATGGCACTGGAAAGAAGAAAAAAAAATAAAAGACATCAAAGGTCATGTTCCACTCTGAAAAGTTACAAGGCAGCAGTGACTTGCTCTTTCTCAGCCATGGGGTCCTTATCATTTTAAGCATACAATGACATTACAGTAAAAAGATTGACAGGTGAGTCCTGATGGTGTCCTCTATACCTTTTTCCTCCCACAGTTATTTTAAAACCTAATCTTGATCTTATAGAACGTATAAAAACACACCATTTCTTCAGTAAACATTTTTATTTAATATTTAAGGACTAAATTTTAACCTATTGGAATACCAACATTCCCTTCAAACTCAACAATTCATCTTTAAATCATCAAATAGCCACTGTGCTCAAATTTCCCTAAGGCAATCTCACGGATGACTCTTTTATAATTGGTTTCTTCAAATAAGTCACAAAATCCATGTCACCTTTGGATAGGGTTGGAAAAACAAACTATTCTGATTATAAAGGGAAATAAGTACTTCCTTTAAAACCTTTTAAGATTTATATTTATTCATGTGCCTGTGGTGTGTGTGTGTGTGTGCATGTGCACATGCGCGCACACGCGTGCACGCACGCTATGGCATGTGTTTAGCAATCAGAGGGTAACCTACAGGAGTCAGTTCTCTCCTTCCAATCAAATCTGGGTAAAAATCTAGCTTCTAGATACTTGCTGTCCCGTGGGCTTTAACTCTCAACTTGACATAGCCTAGAGCCACCTGAGAAGGGAGGGAGACCTAACTGAGGGAGGGATTGCCCAGATCAGATTGGCTGTGGGTGTGTCTATCGGTGTCATCAGGGGTGTTAATGGATGGAGGCGGCTCATCCCAATGTGAGCAGTGCCAAACCCTGGGCAGGTAGTCCTGGGCTGTCTAAGTTAGCTAATCATGAATCGGGAAGTGAGCAGCATTTCTCCATGGTTTATGCTTGAAGTTCCTGCTTGAGTTCCTGCCCTGACTTCGTTCACTGATGGGTGGTGGGTGGCCTGGGAGTATAAAACGAAATAAACTTTTTCTTCCCCTAAGTTGCTTTTAGTCACCAGATTTGTTGCAGACACAAAATGAAGCTAGAGCAGTTGCCAATGCTGGTGTACATTATGCTAAACAACGCCTAGGAAGCCGGGAAGTGCAAGCGAAATCCAAAATGGTGGGGAACTCATCAGACAAATAACCCAGCTTCCCCCAGCCCCCTCCCCCACCTCTCTCTCTCTCTCTCTCTCTCTCTCTCTCTCTCTCTCTCACACACACACACACACACACACACACACACACCCCTTTGGAGAAAAACACAGACTTATGCTACTTATACTGCAAAGTTAAAGAGAGACTTCGGTTCTATGGCTCTGAAAAGACAGGAGTCTCTGTTCAGATCCTAGAGAAAAAATTTAAAGGGATGGAAAGCCAGTCACTCGAAAGGACGATAAGAATATGCACCCTTGCTTAGTGGGAAATAAAGAGGAAAAGGTAAGAGCATCTTGCAATCAAGTCATGAAGACTGCTGGCCTCGTGGCACTGCCCTCCAGCAATGCTAGACACGAGTGTGCTTATTTATGTGTTTAAATGCAATCATTATTCTACCCTAGAAAACAAATAGAAATCTATTAACAGCCATCAGTTCAGGATCCACCTCACCTTTGTCTTCTATTAGTCCTGGGCCCCAAGAATACTTAAATAGCCTCTCTGAACTCTGCCCCATGTCCCCTCTGTAAAACAGGAGCTGGCCATGGTACCTTTACCCAGGCTGGAACAGGGCACTGGGTCTGTAATAGAACATTCCACTCTTGCACCAAGGGACCTACATTTGTCTTCAGGTCTGTGGGGGTTTTTGTTTTCTGTGTTATATACCCAAATTCACATGGTGACATTATTGGGAGGCGGGGTTGAGTACATGATGGGACTATTCATGGATTCAGGGGTTATCACGGAAGAAGTGTTGTTATAAAAATGAACTCAGTCCTGTGACACCTTCACCAGACACCACCCTTGGGCTTCTCCATCTCCATAGCTAAACAAACTTCTGTTCTTGACACATTGTTTAGTCCTGGGGCATTTTCACTGGGTAACCTTTTTATATTATGTGAATATCTGTATTTTCTTTTCTTCTTTTCTTTTTAATAAATAATTTATTTATTTTATGTATATGAGTACACTGTCACTGTCTTCAGACACACCAGAAAAGGACATCAGATCCCATTACAGATGGTTGTGAACCACCATGTGATTGCTGGGAATTGAACTCAGGACCTTTGGAAGAACAGTCAGTGTTTTTAACCGAGGAGCCATCTCTCCAGCCTATTTCTCTGTACTTTGAATTGTTAATTTTGTATCGGTAGAGTGATAAGAGCTGGCAGGATTATTTTTTTTTTTTTGGTCGTTTCTATGATCATCATTGGATTGGATTTTCTACATTGTAAATATTCGTCCTTCCTCACCCACCTAAAGACAGTCTAGAACTGTATCAGAGATTGTCTTGCTGCTGGTTGGTTGCAATAACGAGCTGATGGCCAATGGCTTGGGCAGGAAGTGGAGGGTGGAACTTCTGGCAGAGAGAGAGAGAGAGAGAGAGACAGAGAGACAGAGAGAGACAGAGAGAGAGACAGAGACAGACAGACAGAGAGACAGACATTGTATAGAAATCAGAGGACATCAGGTCCCACCTACCTTTTGTATATATGTGTAAGTTGTATGTGCTGTGTAAGTTGACTTGTGTGTTCAAGTGTACATTCCCATGCATGTATAAAGTCTGGGTGACCTGCTCTATTGGTATGCACCTTATCTCCTGGGGACTGGGTCTCTCACAGAACCTGGAGCTAGGCTGGTAGCCAGCAAGACCCAGCGAGCCTCCTGCACACAAACAGCCACACCTGGCTTTATTTACATTGAGTACAGGTTCTCCCAGCAAGGGCTCGCTCTCACCAGCCATCTTCCCAGCCCCCACCTTGGTTTTTTTGCTCTGTTGTTGATTTTGTTTTGTTTGTTTTTTGAGATAGGGTCTCTAATTGGTATGGGACTCTGCAAGTAAGCTGGTTTGGCTAGTGAGCCCTGGGGATGTATCAGCCTCCCCAGTACCAGGAGCATGCAACCAAGGTCACCTTTTCCTCTGGAGGTTCTAAGAGGTCACCGAACCATCAGCCCAGCCCTAGACTCATTATTTTAAGTTTCAAAAATCTATAAAAACAAAAAGATGGGGTTGGGGATTTAGCTCAGTGGTAGAGCGCTTGCCTAGCAAGCGCAAGGCCCTGGGTTCGGTCCCCAGCTCTGAAAAAAAAAAAAAGAGAAAAAAGAAAGAAAAAAAAAACAAAAAGATTTCAACCACAACATTATGTAATAGATTAATTGGGAGAGAATCAAGATTTTGTTTTGCTGTTTTGTTTTCTGAGACAGGTTAGCCCTGACTGTCCTGGAACCTGCTCTGTAGACTAGGCTGGATTCGAAGTCAGAGAACTGCCTGCCTGTGATGGGATTCTTCTCCTCCTCTTCCTTCTCCTCTTCTTCCCCCTCTTTCTCCACCTCCTCTTCTTCTTGGATTTATTTATTTTATGTATGTGAGTAAACCATCGCTGTCTTCAGATACACCAGAAGAGGGCACTGGATCCCATTACAGATGGTTGTGAGCCACCGTGTGGTTGCTGGGATTTGAACTCAGGACCTCTGGAAGAGCAGTCAGTGCTCTTTACCACTGAGCCATCTCTCCTTCGCCTTAAAAACAATTCTTAACTGCTAATTTGAAAACTTAATTCCAAAGCTGGGCATAGTAGCGCATGTCTGTAATCATTTGAGGGGCTGAGGCAGAGGATTGCCGTGAGTTTGAGACCAGCTTGAGCTACAGATTGGGGAGACTGTCTCAAAATGAAATCAGTTTATTCCAATAGTTTTTTAAAGCAATATTAAGTTTTTCTACCAAAGTTTGGAATCTCTATTCAAATCTATTCTCGTACCTTGTTATAATCATGTGTAGTTTTCTGATTTGGGTCTGTTTGTACCGAATTTATTCTGCGACATTTTTATTAAACTGTGGTTGCTATCACTGGAGTGAATAGTCTTGTTTCTTGTTTTGTTCATCAACTGTTAGCTAAGGGTCTACAGTGCTTAGTCATCTGAGAAGCTTCTAGAAGGAATAAGATAGGCGTGGTCTCTGCCTGGACAGCTGACAGTGTGGTGATGTCTGCTCTCACAGCGTGTCAGTTGGCTTTAAAAGTGTATAATTATATTGCCTGCGAACACTATTCCATCTTCCTTCAGGCTTTCCTGCCTTTTCTAATTTCAGAAACACCTTTCATGTGTCACTGACTACGTGGTTTCCAGCATTTCTTTGCAATAAAATCTCCAGCAAATTATAATGCCCAGACACCACTCACAGGTTACAAAATCTGTTTCCAACAGTAGCTTTCTAGTTTTCCCTCGCTCCCCCTTCTCTGTTCTGCTTTCCTCCCCTACCCTAACTATTTTCTTCCTGCGCCTGTATGTCTCTAGAATGTATGTACTTAGGCTGGCAAGATGGCTCAGTGGTGCTTGCCAACAAACCTGACAACCTAAGTTCAATCCCTGGGACCCACACAGTAGAAGGAGAGAACCAAGTCGTACTGAGTTCTACATTCATGCTCTGGGTGCAGACACACACCACACAGACACACAGACACACACAGACACACACAGACACACACACACACACACACACACACACACACACACACACACACACACACACAGTGTTCAGACAGTTACTCTTTAATTACCTAACCCCAGGAAAACAAGGAAAATGTTTAGCTACCTTGCATCAGAAGCAAAGAAGAACTCCACGGCTTTATCCCCCACTGCATGCAGGCAGGTGGAGCTGTCCAGTCTCTTCAGCCTGGTCTTACAGATATTCTTCACATTCTCAATAGTGCCTAGTAAACAAAAGAACGGGTAGGCTGCCCTATTTGCATAACACGTGGCAAAGGAACCCGCTTCCCTCTTTTGAATATTGTGTGGGAGCAATCTGCAATTTTTAGCTGTGGCTGTGCCAGCCAAATCACGCAAAAGCTCCCCAAATAGCTCAGCTGAGCTGAGAGAGCATTTAAATGGCTACAGCCGGCAAGCAGTGCAAACGAAAACAAACCAAAGGAACTCAAATCAGGGCACGGATGCCCCGCTCTCCAGCTGCCTGCTACTCTCTATTTCTGAGCAGGTTTCAGAATATTCACCGCGAGATGCTCTTTTAAAAGATGGAGCATGGATACTGAAGCTTGGAGCCACGAGGCAGCTGGGTTCAAGACAGAGTGTTGTGGGTGGTGATGGTTATGTCTGCCCCCAAGCAGAGCCGGCTGCAGGGGGATAGCTACCCTGTAGCCGACTGATGGTGTCCTCAGGAAACTCACATGTCCGATATAAGACGGGGATCTGCTCTGTGGAGAGTTTGTATTTGCTTCGTACCCCGATGAGCAGGGGGCTGCCTCTCCTGCAGGAAAAAGAAGATATCAAGGGACCCCTCTCCTTTGAGACCCCAGGCCAGATGCACCCTTCAAATCCAGTCTCTTCCCTGGAGCAGAAGACTGCGTTTAGGTCACACAGAAGGGACATCTTGACCTTGAGACCACATCCTCTGGGTTTGGAGCAGGGACCAATAGGCTGGCATGCAGATGTCAGCTCACTTCCCTGTCATCATCCAGTTACATGGTAACATGCCTTTCCCCACTGTTATGAGACTCTGGGCTCCTGGTTCTCTAAATCCCCACTAGTAGCGAACCCACATGGGTAAGTCTCAGGAGCTGGGACTTTACCGTCAGGGAAGGACCTAGTGTAGGAGGGGACACTCTAGGATTCCATTCCATAGCCTTCACTCACCGTGAACTCCCAGATTAGGGAGGAGTGTTTGCTACCATGAATTTGCCTGGGGAACCAGGCTTTGTGCCTCTTTTGCACAGCTCAATTCTTTGCTTCCATAAGGCAGACTAGCTGAGTCTTGTGTATACAGTTGTCATTTATAGATTCAACCCACAATTGAAATTGCACATAGAAAACACTCCGAAGAGCCAAGCTGGGTGGCACAGGCCTATAACCCACAGGCCTATAACCCACAGGCCTATAACCCACAGGCCTATAACCCACAGGCCTATAACCCACAGGCCTATAACCTCGGGATTACGTTCCTATTTGGGCTACAGAGGAAGTTCAGGGTCAACCTGGGCAACTCAGCAGGCTCGTGTCTCAAAAAGAAAAATAGGTAAAACAAAATAAAGCAGGGCTTGGGACACTGCTCAGTTGCACAGTGTTTGCCTTGTGCATGCAAGATGTGAGGTTCAATGCCTAAGTGCGCGCACACATGCACACACACACACACACACACATACACACACGTGCGCGTGCACCTCCACATGCCCACACACACAGGTAAGAAATTGCATTTGTACTCAACCTGTACAGTCGTTTGCCTGTCATCCCCCAAGAATGCACATGACAACTATTTACTTACAAGGTCTTTCCACTGTATTAGGTATCAAAATCAACCTAGAGCTGACGGACGTCAACTCAAGTGCTACACTATGCTGTTTTACACAAGCGGTCTGAACGTCCGAGGGTTTCGGTATCTGGGCAGGGTTTAGTTTGAGAACTCCAGAGGTGCCAAGGGAAGACTGCACTCTTTTTTTTTTACAAAACGCAGGGTCTTACCTTGGCCTGAGTGATACTCCACTAAGGGAAACTTAGAATATTTGACCTGTACAAAAGTGGGTTCCATCATCATGAAGGGAAGAGTGATTTTACAAAGAACAGTCTTCAGGGGATGATAGAAGTGACAAAGGCCTCCTTCCTTTGTGCCCCTCTCTCGCCAGCACCGAGCTCTATGAGGATCTTGGGATAGAATCCTCAGGGAAGCACTTCCCTGGTTACTGTTGCCTTTGACAATCTCGTTGGAGGGATTACGTCACGACTTTAATGGCGTCTTACCTTCAAAATGCAACTCTTTGCTCCATCTTATAGACTACACAGCACTTACATCAAACAACAAGCAGATCACTTTTATAATTCACGCTATTTCGATCTCTGTATCTCAGAAGCCAGGCATGCAACATTCCAGGCAGGACAGCGGTACCTCACTGCCCTTTGTCCATGCAGGATACGGCCTTAACCACCTCTGACTGAGTGCTATGGAGATGGCTCAACTGTCCAAGTGCCATGAAAGCCTGAGACAGGATCCCCCAAAACCAATTTTAAAAGCTATACACAACAGGTAGTGTGTACGCCCCAGCACGGGGTGGGGAGGAGAGACAGGAAGACAGGTGGTTCCTCAGAATTCACTGGCCGGCCAGCCTACGGCCTAGCTGAATGGGGGAGCTCCAGATTCGATGACAACTTGTCTCAAAAACTAAGGTGAAAGTGCTGGTGTGATGGCTGTGTGGTTAACAGCACCTACCGATCTTGGGTAGAACCCCTGTGACTACCAGTAACTCCAGTTCTAAGAGATCTGATTCCCTCTTCTGACCTATGTACCCACACACGGTGCACATACATACATGCAAGCAAAACACTCATACACATAAAGGTGAACATACCTGCTGCCTGAACACATGTGCCCTCAAGCATCTGTCTTCAACCTAGTGGGCTAGTATTTTGCCATAACCAATTTCTTTCTAAGATAGACCTATGTGTTTACGAGCCACCTATTTATCAGTCTGGATCCAGCCCCCACACAGGCATTTGGTGTGTGCTGGACCCAGCAAGCCTCTGCTATTTTTTTTTTTTTAAGGAATGACAGGTCTGCTTCCTCGTAGCGCTGACTGACTTACACCCCTCTTCTCATTCTCGAGATAGGGCACAGAGTTCAGAAGGATTGAGAAAAAGTTGCTTTGAAGTGTCTTGGCTATTTTGTATAATACTTTGTTTTGTCTAAAACTAATCAGAGACCTTGTCCTGGGCCCAGTGAGGAGGAGCTAACTCAAATTGCTCCTGAATAATAGCAGTTTGAGCATTCATAATAGAGCCTAAAGCTATCTGGGTTTCTGGGTAAGTGGCTCCCAGATCTTAGTGTTCAGACCATGCTCTCCTTTAAGACACAGAAGCCTCCTGAGATGTCCCAAGGGTTGGCCTCGGTGCTCCAACCATCCGTTACAGCCCATTTAGGATAATCAAACTTTATTGCGCCCTCACAGCACATTCATTTTGAACAGTAATATCACATTATGAGACTTTAAAGGGAGCTTCTAGATTTCATAGAGACCGAATGGTGTTTTACAATTCTATTTTATGACTTTCTGAAATTACATTTCAAATGTCGAGTTAGACCCAGTCTCGGGGATGGAGGGATTATGATCAATTCCTCTGACTTTGGGTAGATAATAGTGACAGTAGTCAAGGGACAGTCTCACTCACCCAGCCTAAGTCTCTCGGGGCCACGGATGCATTCTGATGGTTCCTTTGTGCCTTTAGCATGAAATCAAGTAGCCACAGGGCACCAAGGCCCCTCAGAGCTGGGCTTCTACCAGAGCCTTACCTTGTGGCAACAGCTTCTCCCGGGTAGTGGATGCTCTTGAAGACCAGGGCAAAGGCGCCTTCCTGAAAACACAGCAACCAAGGTCTTGAAGGATCGTCTCGACTTACACTGATTATCCGAGCCACTGTAGACCCCTGGCCCAGGCAGGGCAGATATGGGTTGCCCAAGCAGCTGAGTGCAGTGGCAGCTTACGGAAGATGATCAGAGGGGAAGCCAAACAGGTGGCGTCCTGCTGAAGTGCCGAGGTCCAGTCCTTATGAATTTCACTGAGAAAGCCACAGTGATTTGTCCTGGTTCCCAAGGAACTCTTGTTAGAGATTCCCAGGATGGAGTGGTACAGCTAGAACCGCAGAGCGTGAGAACCAGGGCCAGAGACAGCCTGGGCTGAGCCTGTGCAGGGAGCAGCTGGGAGGGCCAGGAGGTTGATCAGCTCAAACTGGGGTCCAGTCCTGGTTCTAGCCCTTCCTTTAGTTGGGCAATCATTTCAGTGATCCCCCACCACTCCAGCCTTGTTTTCCTTATCTGTGACTGAGGGGACAGCAGTTCTATCTATATGACTTCAAGGTTCAAGTCCAAAGCACTGTGAGTGCTTAGAATGGTGCCCGGCCTTTAGATCATCCAGGAGAACCAGATTATCTAAATTGTTAATTCTCTTATCATAAACCACCATCCAAAGAATACACAGGGAGGACCCATGGTTCCAGCCACATATGTAGCAGAGGATGGCATTGTCTGGCATCAATAGGAGAAGCCCTTGGTTCTGTGAAGGCTCATTTCCCCAGTGTAGGGGAATGCCAGGGTGGTGAGGTGGGAATGGGTGGGTGAGAGGGGGAGCACCCTCATAGAGGCAGGGGAACGGGGATGGGAGGGGGAACTGGGAAAGGGGATAACATTTGAAATGTAAATACATAAAATATCCAATAGAAAAAGAGAAAATTGACGTATACAATGAGAAAAAAAACCCTCTTATCGTATTAATTCTTTTATCGTTTCTATGGCTGTGACTGCTATGTGCCCCCTGTGCCTGTGCCTCACCTTGCTATTTGTGAAAACTTAGAACTAGCCTATAGCTTTCCTCAGTCAGGACTGAAAATTCCTTTTCTGAGATGTGCATGTATGCATTTGCCTACAGGACTTTGTGTGTACTATGTGTGCAGTGCCCATAGAGGCCTGAAGAGGGCGACAAATCCTTTGGAACTGGAGAAACAAGCAATTGTCAGCTCCGACATGGGTCCTGGAAATTGAACCTGGGTCCTCTATAAGATCAGGAAGTACTTTTAACCACTCTGTTCTGCAGCTCCCCAAATGCCTTTAAATTCTTCATACAAAATTATCCCTTGAATCTGACCAACCTAACTAATTTGCCATGGCCTCAGAAGGTCCCAATTGTGTACAAGTTATGAATATGAATTTCCATGTGAAGTGCTCAGACTTTGAAATTCAGGGTCTGTGCCACCAGAGTTGTACACTCAATCCATAGACTAAGTCTCAAAACTAGTGGGTTATAGGGCTAATGTTCCAGGGTCTCAGTGGGTATTCAAGCTGCCTAGGAAGAAGGGGCTTTAGGCAAATCTTAAGTGCCATGACGTTATCCCTGCTTAGTTGAATTTATAATAGCAGTGAAGGATAGAACGGAAATATATTTCCATTGTTACTGGTGTGGGCTGCACATCTAGCCTAGTGGAGCATCCAGAATGAGGTTGAATGTTTGCATATGCTCAGCCCAGGGAGTGGCACTATTAGAGGGTGTGACCCTGTTGGAGGAAGTGTGTCACTGTGGCTTTAAGACCCTCATCCTAGCTGCCTGCAAGCCAATATTCTGCTAGCAGCCTTCAGGTGAAGATGTAGAGCTCTCAGCTCCTCCCATACCACGCCTGCTTGGAGGCTGCCAGGTTCCCCTCTTGATGATAATGGGCTGAACCTGTAAGCCAGCCTCAATAAATATCCTTGCACAAGGTACTGAGATAATAAGAGTTGCCTTGGGGGGGGGGGGGGTTGGGGATTTAGCTCAGTGGTAGAGCGCTTACCTAGCAAGTGCAAGGCCCTGGGTTCGGTCCTCGGCTCCAGGGGGTGGGGGGTGGGGGGTGGGGGGTGGGAGTTGCCTTGGTCATGGTGTCTGCTCACAGCGGTAAAACCCTAACTAAGATAGTGAGCATGCACAAACTTGTCCTTGTCACTGGTCCCTAGAGTATTCAATGACTGTAACAGCCATCTATATGGTTCCACTGCAGTAGGCATTATAAACAACCTAATGACAATTCAGAAGTCACATGGGGATAGGCACACGTTACATACAAAGGACCATGACAGTTTGTATGAAACTTGACTCGGATATTGAGTGAGGATCTCAGAGCCAATTCCATTCTGGAATTGGTGCTTGGTATTCCACACCACGGTATGACACTGTAGAAGATGCTATGATTTCGAAATAGTTCCTCTAAATTATGGAACACCCACCCACCAAAAGAGGATGGCATAGGTCAAAGGGTTTTGGCAGTAGATTCACTCCAAAAACGTTCACTGAAGGATGGGATATCTAAAACCATAGCATGATAACCCACAGCAGTCTCTGACCCAATTCTGACCGGATTCTGGGCCTTGAACACTATCTCTAGGCTACCGTGGCCTTGGATGTCATCATGGTTTCTTGGGGATAGGCTCTGAGATGTCTGGATGTCTCTTTCCTGCCTCCCATCTCAGGCAGGCCCCACCTGCTCTGCTTCCTCTAAGAAAATTCTCCTCCTCGGATGTCCTCTAGCCCCGACGTCTGTTCCCTTGGATTATCCCAGCCCCTGTGTCTTTTCCTCTTTGAGAGTAGCTGTTCTTGGATCTAGAGTTGTTCAATGTGTCACTAGTGTCTCTTGCTGACTGTCCTGGGTCACTCCCTTAAACATTTCCCTGCACTCTGATCTCCTCTGTCATGAAACCACAGTCTTCTTTGGGAACTAAGAACGTCTGGGAACTAAGAACGTCTCTTGTCCCACAGCTGTCTCTATGCATCCTTAGCATAACTCAGAAATCTATTCCTGTGTACTCCATGAATGAATACCTCTCTCTCTCTCTCTCTCTCTCTCTCTCTCTCTCTCTCTCTCCCTCCCTCCCTCCCTCCCTCCCTCCCTCCCTCCCTCCCTCCTCTCCCTTTACCATTTCTACTCTGTAATCAATCGTGGACATTCCTTTCCCTGACTGCTTTACTGACAAGGAAGAAAGACTACAATTCTAAGTATCCAATATCAGTCAAACTCATCCAATTAGCATACAACAGTGCATATGATTCGATTTTAGAGAGGACAACATGAACCGGGACAGATACATTGGCATGAACACACAATCCACGGTTGTAAAACCATAGCTTAGAAGGCCAGCCACCATCCCAGCTGGGCTAAAATGAAGCAAATGTTTTGTTTGATTTTCAGTCCCCAAGCTGGACTTTCTCCAGATGTTACAGGAATGTAACATTGTAAGTACACATGCTATAGACTATCTTCTGCTCTCAGTACCTTGTGCAAATTTGTACAAGTGCTTATGAAAAATAAAGTGTGTTTAGGCAGACGGAATTCACACTCACCAACTGCTGAATGACTCTTTCGACCAATGTGGAAAACGTAATGTCCTCAGTCTCTCTGTTGTCGAATACGTATTTAATCAGCTTGGCGATGGTCTCCGTGTCTGTTTCTGACTCAAACTCGTAGCCCTTGCTTTCCTGGAATATGGGGTTGTACCCAGGGTGACAGATTTTGGTCATTATGCAATGCTGGTGGGGCCAACTCCCTCTAGTCTAGTCCCTCAAGATATGACTTAAGGCAAGAATAAGCAAAACTGGGAAGGGACAAGAAATTTCTGCCAGAACCCAGCAGCCAAACACCTCTGAGTCACCCTCTTATTCCCAGAGACGGCCCCTCATCCCTCCTCAGGAGTCTGTCTTCACTGTTAATCTGGACATTGCAAACCAGCAGCAATGATGATAAAATATGTTGACTCAAACCCACTCACATCCCAACTCACACCACGCTGCGGACACTCACCGTCTGCCTCCCCACCCCACGGTCCACACAGTGTCAGAATTGGTGTGTTACATAGCACAAGCTACTCTATGAAACCCAGCTCATGTGATTTTGATTCTGTAAAGCCTCAGGAGCCCTCAAGATAAACACTCACGCCCTGCTATCTCCCCAGACAAGGTCTGAACACAGTGGCTCAGCTGTGACTAAGGCTCATGCTCAGGGTTGTGACATGGCCTGGAGTGCATCTCACTCAGTTCCTGTGTTTGTTTCTGGGTGGAAACAGGCTAGGTGAAAGTGTCAGCGAACAATGCTGAATCAGAGTGATTTGCCCAGGGGAAGCCCCTTACCAGAAATTTCCTTAGATCCTTGTAATTAGTGATGATTCCGTTGTGGATGACGACAAATTCTGAAAGAAGAGTTTGTGTTAGAGAGAAACAAGCTCTCAAAATGAACTGGAAGGAAGTTCAAGCTAGATGCTAGAGGAATGAAAACTGGAAACTCTTCCCTGAGATGTGTAGTAATCAGGTTTCATTTGCAACGCCTAAGACTGATGTTTACCAAAACTGCAGCCTACGGAAGGAGTGACCTGTCAGTGGTAGGCACCCAGCGCCCGACCGTGAGTAGAATTCTATCACTGGGTATTAAAAAGGCTTCCAGCCTTAACAACTATTTATGTCAAAAAGGATTAACCTTTCACTATCCAGAAATATTTCTAGACATTCCCAACTGTCTTTAGCTCTTTCTCCTCTTTAAAATAAATCATTTTACTTTGTGCATATGGTATTTCCCCTACATGCATGTCTCTGCATTACATGCACGCCTGGGGGCTGCGGAAGCCAGAAGAGAGCATCAGATGCCCTGGGCTAGAAGAGCAGACAGTTCTGAGTTCTGTGGGTGCTGGGAATTGAACCTGGGTCCCCTGGAAGAGCAGCCGGTGCTCTTAACTGCACTAAGCTCTCTTGCACTAAGCTTTAGTTTTTAAAGGAGAGTTGCAAACTAGCAGTGTATAGATGGTGTGTGTGTGTGTGTGTGTGTGTGTGTGTGTGTGACGTGCGCGTGCCATGGCTCGTGTGTGAAAAGCAGGGGACAACCTGCTGGAGGTGGTTCTCCCTTGAACCCTTATATAAATTCCAGGGATTGAACTCAGCTCACCAGAATTCCACGGTGGGTGCTTTTACAAGCTGACCCATCTGGCAGGCCCCTCTACCTTAGTCTTTTGAGGCAGGGAGTCTCATAGAACCTAGAGTTCACTGACTTGGCTAGCCTGGCTGGCCAGTGAGCTTGAGGGATCCTGGAGCCTCTGTCTCCCAGCCCTGGGATTACAAACATATGTGACGGCACCCAACATAGGTGCTGGGGTCCAGCTCAGGTCCTTGTGCTTGTACGCCAGGCACTTTGACAACCGAGCCAACTCTGCGGCCTATGTGAAAATCCCCCCAGTCTCCTTTGCTCTGATGCCTTCTTGGGAGCATCAGACATTATCCGTATATTGATTCTCTATTATTAATCAACTCTATTACCCTCCTTTCTTCCCTTCTTTTTGTTTCACATCTATCGTGACATTGTTTCTTTCTGCTATTTTCTTAAGTCTACCACATTTTCTTTTGTCTTCATCAGTGGTCTCATCTGTTTCTTACAGTCCATGTCTTCTTTGTGAAAACACTTACGCTTGCCTTTTGCGGGGCCAGCAGTTGAACCTATGGCCTGCTAAGCTCTAACGGGCTGTAACGGAGGCATCCCAAGCAAGACTGTGTGTCATCCCCTCATGCTGTTTAGTAGCCATGAGTAAAGACACTCTTGAAAGCACATTGATTGTCCCTGGTGAGTTGGTCAGACATTGGATGAGCCTTCACAGATTGCTAATGGTAGTTTTCGACTGGTTATCCTGAATCGAAGCTGCAGTTTCTAACAAATGTGGCTATGGGTGGGTCCTACCGGAGATGCTGAAGGTGATCTCAGGAGGACTGGGCAGAGGGGAAAGCCAGTGTGAGGTAGGCATGGAAGGCACTCTGGCCGGGATCATCTCTGACAGGTCATTCAGGGAGGAACAGAAACATCCTGAACAGGCTCTACTTACCATTGTCTTTGTCTGAACGCTGTGGGTGACTGTTGACCACATTGGGGACCCCATGGGTGGCCCAACGTGTGTGGGCTATGCCGAAGTGTGTCTCAAACTCTACCTTCAAGTCCATGCTATCTTGCTCTAAAACAAAAGAAAACCAGTTGCTATGTTGGTGCATGTTGTGCATGCGTGTTTGTGTGCATGTGTGCTTACATACATGTGTCTGTGTGGGCTGTACATGCATGGTTTCATATATGTGCATGTGTGTGGAGGCCCAAGGTTAGTGCTGGGTGTTTGCTCTGATCATTGGCCACTTTATTCATCGAGGCATGGTCTCATGTTAAACTCAGAACTCATCCACGTTGACAGCCAGGAGGAAGTGGCACATACATGTCTGCAATTCTAGTGCTGGGAAACCAGGGGCGGGTGGATCTCTGAGCTTGAGGCTGGCCTGGTATCTGGTGAGTTTTACACAGAGAAACTTTGTCTCAAGAGGGAAAAAGAAAGCATTGGCAGGCCACTACTGTGGCAAGGTGGTTCCATTCTACTAGACACCGTGCTCCCGAATGGCCCATCTTTAATGTCAGTCACACACATGGCACTCCAGGGATCCGATGCGTCGGGGGACTATCTATTTACTTAGTGTATCAGTAACTTAACCCCCTTTGAAGACAGATTATTGCTCTGTGGCCCTGGAACTCACTACATAAACCAAACTGGCCTCAGACTGGCTACAATATTCCTGCCTCAGGCTCCCACATGCTGGGATTCCAGGCTGAACCACTATTCCTCTCCCTTATTGCCTAATTAAAATACGGCAACTTAAGAAAGAAAATGATGTATCAACAATATAAATGGAAAAGCAGTATTGTATGCTAGAATGACTAAAATAAACGTAACTATTAAAAGTTTCTCATCGCCACGTGTGACTGCTTAAAATAAAGACTCCTACATTTTGTGACAACTACAACTCAGCCTTAACGCTCCTAGTAATCATCCAAGTGTAGACGCATTGACGCATTGACACATTGACACATTTTCCGTCTCCAGTGCTGTTGGCATTTTCAAGGGCCTATGCCCACCCATCACTCGGATACAGGACATTTCCTACTTACTGTGAAGTCTTCCGCTTTCTACTTACTGTAAAGTTCTTCATCCAGAGCCTTCACTTTTCCCTTCTTCTTCACAAGATGGATGTGTCTTTCTTTGACTTCATGGTTATTCCCGTCAATGGCCACACCTACAGTTTACAGAGAACACCGAGTTCTGATGCCTGTACCAGCATGACCCACAGAAATATTTAAAAAAAAAAAGCCCCTTGTCTTTCCCTTCAATTTCATTGCTACAAAGAGGCAAGCACTGTTCACACCTCTGTCACTGGAGAGAAGTTTTCTTATTTTCGAACTTTTATAAAATTGAGAACATAAACGTGATTTTTTTCCGTGTTTAAGTTTTGTCACCAAAAGGTACAGTTTGCTATCTTTGTCTGAGGTTTCACGTCCATGACCAACCAAGAGATGATCAGAAGTCTTGAAAATAATCCTAGGGAGCTAAGGTGATGGATGTTCAGTCTCCAGAATACACACATTAAAAAAAACCGAAACAGACACAGTGTCACAAGCTTGTAATCCCAAGGCTGGGAGGTAGAGACAGGTGGATCCCGGGAACCCGCAGGACATTCACCTAACCAATCTACAAGTTCCAAGTCAATGAAAAATACTGTCTCAAAAATTAAATGGAACTCTAGCCTCCAGGCACATGTCCATGTGTAATCACATATACACAAGTGTACTCAAACACATGTATACTCGCCAACAGATAAATTCCCTCTGTACTGAACATGGGCGGATGCTTTCCTTGCCATTATCTCAAGGCATTGTAAGGAAATTCACACCACATTTACATTGAATTAGGTATAAATAATCAATCTAAGGATGATAAATGTATCTGTGAGGAGATACAAATAGATCGTATGCAAATGTTGTGCTATTTTATAGAAGGAACTAGCGCATGGGGGGAAGTGGGGGAGGTTATCTCTGGGTCTCCCTCACCCTTACCAGTAAATACACCATGGAGGATTATAGCCACAGGTATGGTTTGTTACAGCAAGTGCATTCTGGAAATCTAACCTAGGACTTCATACATACTAACACACACACACACACACACACACACACACACACACACACACACACACACCACTAGCCACTACCATGTTTCTTCAACAAGATCAAAAAGAACAATCTAGTTTTCAGGATATTTATTTTGAAAGACAAACCCCTAAAGTGTCAATTTCAAAGTAACAGAGTTGTGTGTGCAGGGACCTCAGGGATGGGCTGCCACACCTGCCATTAAAGGCAAGAGGCTATTCAAAGGCACTTAGCCTGCTGTGCCCTTTGTCTTGTAACCTCCTAGCTGCCTTCTCCCTCCATTTGCATGCCTGTAAACCCTTTCCGGATCTGCCTTCCGTTAAGAATTTACTAGGACAGGTCACCTAGCTCCTTGGCTCTGCAAGCTTCTTAATTAAACGTTCTGCCAGTAGTGGAGAGAAACCTGACACAGCCACTCCCATGAGGATTGAGAAGTGAGTTAGAAAGATGGGCAGGCAGGATGCTACATATATATATTTAATGTATCCAACTTAGTGGTCTTTGAGATGGGGAACTACCAGTGGAAATACCCAAAAATCCAAGCCCTCAACTTCTCCTTCGCTGAAGTTCCTGGGGACCCCTTCCCTCCATCAATGTTATCGAGTATACACATTAAAACGAGGCTTCCTCTCTTACTGTATTGTTAACCGTCCACCCTAAGCTGCCCGGGAATCTTTAGGGCTCCTTCATCTTGTACAATTGAAACTTTGTGCCTTTGATCAATGTTGATGAAGCTGTATCTGATATAGATTTTGTTAGAGAGTTTTCTCTTTAACCCTTGTGTTTTCTACAGTTAAAAAAAAAAGTTTTCTCGATTTTTCTACAGTTTTGAAACTTCTTTGATGAACAAGAGAGGTTATTGTTAGATGATTAAAGGCAGCCGTAAAGAGCCCAGAGGGGAAAGAAAGAGGTCTGGTCTGACCTTAGACAGGACCATGTTTATTCATGGCAAGGAGGCACTTTTGTTAGTGTACAGATGGCCAAAATGCCTACAGAAGATGGGATGTGGCTCTTTAAAGGGGCAGAAATGACTTCCATAGTCCACAAGGGGAAGCTGGGAAGTGTAGTCCTTCAGCAGGAAAGGATCAGTTACATTAATGTAATGTAATGTAATGTTAAAAAGTGTCAGGGAAGGACCCAGGCTGTAAAAGGCCCCTCTTACAAAGAATGTAAGTGAGAGAAGCAGCCATCCTGAGGTGTCTCGGAGACCCACCTGCCGAGTCATAACCCCGGTACTCCAGCCGCTGCAGGCCCCTGATGAGGGTTTCAAAAATCTCCTTCCTCGTCTTGGGAACTCTGTAATTCATATAGGCAAAGATTCCTGCCCAAAGAGAAAACAATAATGTCATCTTAAGGACATATCGGTATTCCGTATAGAAAAGAAACAAAACAAAAACAACAACAAAAACCAACACCAGACAAAGGAGGCATCTTAGCTCCTGCTTGCAGAGGAAAAGCTAGCTATCCCTCTAGTCCTCTGGGAGAGCTGTATTCTGTCAGCCCTACTCTCTGTGGCAAAAGCTCACACGAATCCTGTGTCATGACCCTTGACTGTACAGTTTCACAGCAGAGGATTTCGCTGCCATTCACTGGCAGATGCGAGGAACCAATAAACCAGAGCAATGTATTTGCAAAGCTGGGTGCCACCAACAGAGACTAGGAAGACAAAACGAAGGGTGTGCTTGGCAGTACAAGAACAATCTTTATTGTCCTGGTTGCAGGTCCTTCCTCCTCTTTCCTCATTGGCTGAGGATCGTACCCTCAGGAGGATTCAGTTTTGCTTGTCATCTGTCATTCATGTCTGCCTGCTTCATGGAAAAGATGAGGCATGGATTTATCTCTCTATTCAATCTGATGGAAGCATTTTGACTAGTATCCTCTCTTCCCAAATGATTCATTGTATGTCAAGTTAACAAAACAAACAAACCAACAAAAAACAAAACAACAACAAAAAAACAAAAATAACAAGGGCATCATGCATCCAAGGCAAGCATCCTGCTGAGCTCCCGCTCCTAGGAGTTAATGTAAAAGTAGTCTTTCACAACAGCCAGAATAGATCCATCTCTTGGGAAAGCCTTGTTAAAAAGTAGGCTAGCAAACCAAGGTGATTAAGTTTGGCTTTATTTTATCTAATGTATTTTATTTATTTGTACCCTTTCTCCTTGGTGGAAAGATGAAAGTCCCTGCTTTCGGTCTTTTCTAGGGATCAGAGTGGTTCCCAGCAGTCACATCAGGCGGCTACACAATTGGCAACTACTGCAAACTCCAGCTCCGAGGGGATCTGATGCCCTCTTCTGGTCTCCATGGGCAACTACACTCATGTGCATATACACGCAGAGGCACAGGCACACAGAGGCACAGGCACACACACATACACATAATTAAAAAAAAAAACAAACCCGTGCAGTGTGCTTTCTGAGCAGTTTCATATGAATTTCTTTTTAAAGTGGCCAAGGACAATTTTGACACTCAGCTATTTTTGTTTTCCTTGCTGACTTCAGGTTGGGGGAGCGAGAGAGGCAGAGGATAAGGGCTGTGCATGTAGTCTGGGTCCTTCCCTAGCAGCTGATACTTTCTGCCCCAGGCTTCAAACAAAAAAAACACATCTGGCTCTTGGGTGTATTTTTGTTACACTAATTTTTTAAAAGATAGTTTTATTTCAACATCAAAATGAAAATTTTAATAGCTTTCTTAAGATCTTAATGTACTAAATTATCTCACTTAAAAAGTACATTTCCAAGGTTTTTAGTCGTAGGTTGATTGTACCATCACTACCTCAGTCTACGTTTTGGTGAGCCTTTGTTCACACTAACTTTTCAGTGGACAACGAGAAAGCTCCCTGGTTGTATGGCTAAAATTCCAGTCAATGAAAGACCACGTAACTATCTGGGACAGTCATATAAGGTGAAGCCACTCGATATGTCTTCCATAACTGAAAATTTGAATTCTGAGGTTTCAGCTACCATCTTCCAGCCTTGACCTAAAAGTAATAACTAGAAATTTTTGATAAATAAATAATTCATGAGTTTAAAATTGCACACTGCTCTGACATAAGGAAATATGCTCACAGCTAGGCTGTGCAGCATCCCCCTGCTCAGGGATCCATGCTGTAGAACTACCCACCCATCTAGAAACTGTGTCCATTACCAAAATGAGGTCAGAGGATCTCAGTACCAGATCAGCTATCAGAGCACCACAAGCCCAGGTGATGACTGGCGTTCCAGTGTCACAACTGGGTTTAAGTAATGTCTGTCTTTATTTAAAAATGGCCCCAGGTACAAGAGTAGCAATAACAGCAAATGATAGTTCAGAGAGGTGCCCTTACACACTTCCTTTTAAGTGAAACCGTGAACATTCTTCAGCGAATAAGAGGAGAAAAACCATAGGCTGTGGTTGCTGAGATAATAAAAAGGAATCTTCTATCTGGGAAACTGTGAAGAAGGAAAAAGAAATGTGTGCCTCTTCTGTTGTCACCTCAGACTGCACATTTACAGCCGCGGGGCTGGTAAGGGCTTAGCCGATAGGTAAGACACAACTTCAGGGGTGTGTGCGAGCTCCTGTGCGTGTGTGTGTGTGTGTGTGAGAGAGAGAGAGAGAGAGAGAGAGAGGGGTGGGGTGGGGACGGGGGAGCATGCAGAGGCTAGAGCCGGAACTGGATATCTTCCTCAATTGCCCTCTATTTTAATTGCATTGAGACAGGAATTCTGGAAGCTCACCATACAGCTAGGCTGGCTAGCCAGAGAGCTCTCAGGATCTATCGGTCTCCACTTCTCAACGCTGGGGTCATAGGCACACACAGGAATACCCATCCAAAGATTCAAACTCAGGTCCTCACGCCTACTAAGCCATCTTCTCAGCCCTTGGAGTGATGAGATTCAGGCCTGTGTCACCACGCCCAGCTCGGAAAATATTTTAAACAGAAGGGTGTGTTGCACGGGTTATAGCTAACGCAGTCTTAAGTAATTGATATATTCCGAGGAAATTGTCTTCATGAACAACGAACGTGCAGCAGTAAAAAGGCTCAGATCATATGAAACGCAGTCCATCACGTGTTTGTCTAGATCAGTTTTGATTGGTTGATTTTTCTTCCTGTCACAGGTCCTATTTTTCCACATGATACTTAGCTAATACTTGGTGGCATCCATGATACTATGAATTTTGATATATTGGGTTATTAGGTCCTGGGTATTTTTTTTATATCTATACATATTCTTTAGGACCAGGAGCCTCTGACTCAGCTCTCCCATCCTTGCCTGAAAATTCGCTTCTTCCAGCCACACTCTACTTCTGAACGTGCATCCAGCACACATGTTTTTGCGTGGCACTGAAGATCCACAACAGCTTGGGAGAAGGGGCACGTTAGAAATACACACCCCCCCACCCCGTTGGATATTAAAATGTCCTTTTTCTCAGGACCACCAGCTGTGTTGACACCCAGCCAGGAGCTTGGCAGGCAGTTGAAACAGTTTGCGAGTTGACTGCCGTGTCGCAAGCTGCCAAGGAGGGTTTTTGAGAGGTCTCCGCACAAGAAACATAAATCTTCTCATTTTCGTCGTGAAACGTCTAACTGAGTGACTTCTTTTATTAACGAAGCGCCACCCCTCTCCCTGTACAGCTAACCTTCCCGGCCACTTGGGCTCGCACAAAAGTGAACTGAAACGCATAAAATAGTGTGCATGCTGCTAACCGTCAATCACATTAATTTTATAAAAGATCATAAAGTAGGGGGCGGGCTGCTTTCCCAGGAATTTCTCAAGTCAAAACTGCCCTCTTGGAATCCGCTATCCTATCTGCAAAAGAAAGCGGCAGTGAGATGCAGTCTTCAAACACAGATCGGTTTGGCAGGAGCATCTAAATTCATGCAACCTCTCTGCAAGGCATTTTGCTGGTTATCTGAAAAGAAAAGTGGGCAGACACTGTGGTTGAGAGCTATGGCAGTTCTAGAAGCACGCCCAACAGACATCTTCGCAGAAGTGCACGCGTGCTCTTAAAAGGCTAGCAGCTCAGGCTGGTTTGTGACCTCCACAGACTAGAGACAGCCTGGTGTTCGATACAAGGGTGGAATCATTCATAACCTGTCTACACGTCTCTCTACTGTCCCTTGCTTTCCTCTCTCCCATCCCTCTCCTAGAGCCACGTGCAGGCTGGGTAAGCACTCCACGACTAAGCTATAGTTCAGTCCCAACCCTAGAAAATATGTAATAAGACAATGTCAAAGGTCGACAAGATGGCTCAGCTGGTAAAGCTGCTGGCCACCAAGCCTGATGACCTGAGTCTGCTCCTTGGAGGTCATGTGGTGAAGGAAGAAAACTGACCTCCACATGAATGCCACGGCGTAAGCATGTGCACACACATCCACATACGATGCACATGAAATAAATAAAATAAATGCAAACTTAAAGTTAAAAGTAAAAATAAAAGAGAGAGGCAAATCTCCCGTGTCATCCTAAGGGGGGACATCCTAGCCAAGGAACAAAAGCTGACAAGTTTGAACTGTTTGGGAAGTCACAGACCTGGTTAATCCTGATTTCCTGTGGCACAGTCATGCCAGTAAGGAGGGCTGAGATTCTCAAGGGCAGATCCAGTGACAGAGACACCTGACCAAAGCCCTGCTCAGCTCTCAGATGCTACTTTGGTTTGTTCCAAGCCTCCCCTTGGGTCAGCCATGTCATATGCCCTTGCCTTGATGTCTCAGTTGCCAGTGCCTCGCCCCCTTCCTGCCTCTCTACCTCCTTCTGAGCTGAGCCAGTCTGACTTCACTGTGGCTCCCAGGCCATGATTACCTGGAAGAACAGTAGCCACAAGAGGGATAAGAAAGACCCGAACATGGGTTCGGTCCCCAGCTCTGAAAAAAAGAAAAGAAAAAAAAAGAAAGAAAGAAACACATCTATCTCACATCTATCTCTCCCCCAGATCCATAAAAGAGCAGGCGTGGAGCTATCCCCTCCCTGCCATTTACTACTGGCTCTGTGACAGCAAGGAACCCAGAAGGTGAGGCCTGAAGCCCACAGCCAGGGCCAGATGCCCAATCCCAGATTCCATCCCGGTCCTGTGCTTTCTGTGTGGCCTCGACAAGTCAATGGACCTTGGAAACTTGATTTTCTCTGTGAAAACATCGGCGATGGCAGCATCCACTTAACAGAGTGGTTCTAACGGTTCAGAACGTCTTCCTTCAGAAAGCCGGCACTGCACTGCCTGTCGCATAGCCGAGGTGCTCTCACTTCAAGGATGCCACTGATGCAAATGCGTGCTCTCCTGCCACAATGACTAAGTCCTTAAGAAGTGACTGTCAAAGTCAGGGTACAGGGGAATACTACCATCTCATTATTTCTTTTTCTTCACCCTCTGCCTGGGAAAATGATGGTTAAGCCAAAGCTAGTCTGGTTGTGATTTGGACAAAGTTTAATTCAGCCCATAAACATATCCCTACTCTGTGGGGCCTTGTCACTGTTACGAATCAGTGAGATGTACGGATGAGCGTGAGGCAAAGGAGGTCACAGAGGCACAGGGGTCCCCATAGGTGGGATTTGCAGGCAGAGGGACTAAGGGCTGAGAGTGAGGACATAGCCTGGGGGTGGGGGAGCATTCCTTATCTCCCAGGGCTGGCTCTTTATAAGACTGTCATCTTTTCATTCTGTATTGGCTGGCAGGGTCCTCATGAGATCTACTGAGTTCTCTAACTCCCACTTTAGAGGCCACAGAACTATTCGTTTCCTATATCTGCTTCCTCGACCTTTTGTTTGACTCCCTACTATATATAGTCTTCATAAGACTAGGAACCACCTCTACGTCGTCTTATCTGTCAGAGCATCCTGACCACATAAGGTGCATGGTAGGTACACAATAAACAGCTGTTGGATGAACGCACGCATGAATAAAGAAGCAAACAGAGATAACCAGAGGTGAGCGGCCTCAGAACTGAGCCTGACACAGCCACTCGTCACACTCAGCTAGGCAGAGGTAGGTCTGTTTATTAGAACTCATCTCCCATCTGCATAGCCTTAAGAGATCGCTCAGGGACTCAGGCTCCACAGAAGTCACAGAGACAAGTTCAGAGCTCATGAGTTCAGCCTCCAAGGGACAGATAACGACAGTGGTCATGTCAGGGGCTTGACTTCCTCTGAATACCTGGCCAGCACTGAACACTTAGAATTTACCTGAAGTCCCTAGAGTAGTTGGGGTGGGGGCGGGACTACTGAAGAGGGATCTACAGGGTAAGTGGAAACAGTCAGCTTCAAAAAGGGCAGCCTGGACTCCTTTGGTCCTGCTGATAGTCTGTTTCCTAATGAAAACAACGCTCAGCCTGATCAACTTCACCCAGAGAGACCCAGCCCGAACCCACACAGAGAAGGGCTTTGCACTACAGAAGCCATATCACCACCCACGCAGGCTGGGGTCCTCCTACTGACCACCATTCTTCATCAGAGTCAAAGGGACTGGGAGTCTAATTTAAATGAAATTGGTTGTCTTATTTTGTTTGTTTGCTTGTTTCTCGCTCTCAAGGAAATGCTCATCACATTTTCCTATGTTTACGTGCGTTTGTGTGCAGGAAGATGAGGCAGGTCTACTTTTTTGAGCAAGGCTCACAGGTGTGGTAAGCCACACTGAGCCAAGGAGATGAGGCTGTGCTTTCTCTGACTGGCTGTCACTCGTGTAGACTGGGACAGACCAAATTATTGACGTGCGAATGACAATTCCTGTGGCCTCCTTTAAGGGGAGAGTAGAAGAAAACACACCGTGTAATATGTGGTCCCCTTGATGAATTCTAACAGACCACAGACACTTGTAATCATAGCTCTCAGGAGGTATGGAGGTCAGAGGACTGGAAGCTCAAGGTCTTCTTTAATCATAGAGCAAATTGAGGTTAGCCTGGGCTACATGAGACTTTTTTTTTAAGGGCTGTTTTCTAATGCCCTAATGCCTATACATACATTTCATCAAATTTTCTGGATCCAGGAATTAGGTAAGGAAGACTAATACATGAAGGAGCGCAAGGTAGGAAGGCACAGAGAAGGGGACAGACAGCATGGAGGGAATCCTGCTCTGTGAAAACTTGCTGAATCCAAATGTTCAACCACAGGACTGGAGAAATGGCTCGGTAGATAAGGGTGCATACTGTTCTTCCAAATGACTCAAGCTCAGTTCCCAGGAGTGCCAACATCAGACCAAGAGGTGTGTGTAGGTGTGCTGTGAGTGCCCCTGATGGCTTCCAGGAACCAGCTGGGTGCTTCTTTTCCCAATTACTCATTCAGGGACTTCCCATGACCCTCTCCCGAAACTGTCTCTGGTGAGAGTATGTATATCATAGAAATTAACAAAGTAGGGGCTCAAGAGATGGCTCGGTGGGCAAAAGTGAGTGCTGCTCTCGCAGAGGACCAAGTTCCATTCCCAACACCCACGTCAGATTGTTCACAACTGCCTGAAACTCCAGCTCGAGATGTGGACACACCTCTTTTGGTCTCTATGAGTATCTGCACTCACATGAACATAATCCCCAACACACATAAATGTAATTCATTTTTTAAATGGCAATCCAGAAAGCAATATACTATAGCATATCACTGGGTAGAAGATCTCTGCTTTGCCCATTTTCACCAACAAGGCTTGGAGAGATTAAGTCAAGCAACTGAGCCCCCCCCCCCCGAGTCTGTCTATGTCCTCACCAACTCCACTTCTCAAAAGACATCACTTCCTTACGAAGCTATGAACTGAAGTGTCACAGATGAAATGAGTGTTACAGATGATTTGATTTTGTCAGAAGTCTTCTAATCCCCCTGGATGGACACTAAGCAACTGACAGAGAAGACTCACCCTCCAGCTTAAATGGAAGGCAATTCTCCCCAAAAACAGCAATACACAAGCAGATTCTGGTACGTGCATGCACACATGCATATGTGTCAATTCTGGACAAATCTAGAGAAATAAAACCCATGGCTGCTTCTCCCAGAGACATGATAAACAGGCAGAGTGTGTACCATGTGTAAGTCAAGAGATGCTGTGAATGCCTTATTATATGACCCAGCAACTAACCTTTAAATAAATGAGCAAGTCTGTTTGGTCCAACTAGGTATGTGGCACCATGCCCATGAAACTGGAGGTATTCAAATGATCTTTTCACTCGCCTTCTGAGAGTGATGGGTCCAATCTGAGAGTGTTAGGACAAGGGTGCTTGGGTGTATGGGAGTCCAGGAAGCCTGTTTATGAAATCTCTGAATTAGGCCCTCAAGGGCAGGACTTGAGAATTCAGGATTCTAAACATTTGAACAGAATCTGTCAGAATTGCTTTATATATGAGGAAAGTCTGTACAGATGTGAACAAAGGGGTTTCAAACTGTCCCAGATAATCCGGGAGCCCCTGAAGAATCATCACATGTGTCCTTTTAAGAAGGAGGTAGAGGGAGACTGTCCATGGAAGAGGAGGAGGTCATGTGACCACAAGAATGGAGTGATGCTATGCCCCTAGCCTGGCATGCCTGTGAACTCCTATCTCTGCAGAGCTCACACTTGAGCCTGGAGATCCTACCACAGGCTTCTCTCAGTCCTCTTGCTAGTTAGTTCTCTGGTACTCTATGCTGTGCTCTATTCTGTCCCAAACTTCTGAGAGTCAACAGGTAGCTAGCTAGCTCTGCGATGTTTCAACCAGTGAGTCAGGAGACAGCTGGTGCCCATTCGAAGAGAATGCTCCTCAGAAACATGGACTGGAGGTGGCTCATCTTTGAATACTTTTTAAGATTAAAAAAAAAAAAAAAAAAAAAACCTCAGGGGCTGGAGAGATGGCTCAGCGGTTAAGAGCACTGACTGCTCTACCAGAGGTCCTGAGTTCAATTCCCAGCAACCACATGGTGGCTCACAACCAGCTGTAATGTAATCCGATGTCCTCTTCTTGTGTCTGAAGACAGCTGCAGTGTACTCAAATACATAAAATAAATAAATATATCTTTATAAAAAAAACTTCATATGAGCTCTCTTACTTTTGTGATCTGGTAACTAAACCCCGTGCACTGAACAAAAAGCTGTCTGTCTGCCTGGTAGTGCCAGGGTGTAGCCTATGTCTGAGGTATCTTTTGCGTGGCAGCATTCTCAGGCTGGGGTTTTCTTGTTGCTGGAGAATGACTGGCTCACAGAATGGCCATTTTCTTCACCTGTCCCTTCTTAGAGGTAATGGGTGGCTCAGCCTCATGACCTTTAGAACCTCAGAGTGCAGAAGACATAGAGCCTTCCTCTTCTTACGCAATCACTTGTGGTGATTGCATGAAAAGGAAAAGAAGGAAGGAAAGGAAGACCGCAAAGGCGGCGGGGAGAAAGAACAAAACCTTTCCATTGGCAGGAAGTCAACAGAAGGCAGGGAACTCTGATGTCAATAAAACTGCACGTGGGGACCTGTGAGGGTTGGCTTAAGAGTGAATCTTTCTAGAATCACCTGGGAAGGGAGTCTCAATAAAGGTGGATTTAAGTTGGCCTGTGGGCATGCTTGTAGTAGATATTTTGATGTATATTAGTCTAGGTGGGACCATTTCGTGGGCTGGGTGCTAGGCTGGATGAAAGAAGGCATGTTGGTTGATAGGGAAGACAGATCGCTAGGCACTGCACGCTTTCATTCATTCCTGTTCTCTGCTCACGACTGTGGATTTAACCTATCTGGGTGCCTCACATTCCTGCAACCTGGATTCCCCCACAATGATGGGCTGCAACTTGGAATAAACGTGTTCTCTCACAAGTTGCTTCTGTTAGGATATTTTCTCTAGGAAATAGGAAAGGAGTTAACTAAGACAGCATTTAAGGGTCAGCTTCTCTGCACACTAAAGGTTTTTGTTTGAGGGTTGGTTCCTGTTGGGCCCAGCTTTCTGTGGATTGAAACATCATTAGAACATGGTCATCTTTTAATCATCTGACCATCCAATAAGGCCTTTGGTCTTGACCCCTGAAACCTGAGGCTGCTTTGAATGAAAGCAGCAGACATGGCCCAAGAAACTGAAATGATCTTAAAGTTCCTGTTCAGACAGGCCTCACCTGGTCCTCAGTTTCCCCAGATATAGAGTGAGAAACTGACTCAATATCTGTTGTATTCTTGTGCCCAAAACACGATTGTTATCATTTTTTTCTGTAAAATTCACTAAATTGCAAGTGAAAACAACCATAAAAGGAAAGCCAGTATCTGGAGCGGAACACATACGGACCACGAAGGGCATCAGACAAGTATGTCCAATTCTAGGCAGCTGGGCTGTGAGCTCTGAACCAGGGACAGATGCCCATGGGCAAAGACAGAGAGAACTAAAAACACAGTGTGCTTTGCTTTAGTTAGGATGTTACAGGACTCCTGGATGAAGACAGGGGGCTGGGTCAGACATCACCGAGGACGGCCTCAAAGAAACCTAAGTTTGAGGAGGCCTCCTAGCCCAGCTCGCCTGGCTCCTTTGAGTTTGGTTCTGAATAGGAGCACAGCTGAACCAAGACTTCTACTACATCCTAGATATTCTTTGGTGACCTCAAAGCACTTCTCATACTCAGTCACAAATCAATACCAAAAGTCCAGAAAGGAGACGGGTTGGTTATAACCCAAACCCCATCTCTTCCAAAGGGTTGGAGGAGACAGTTCTCCGTAGCTTGGAAAGACACAAAAGAAGGCAGACGCCAGGAGGAAGCAGGGTGGAAGACTGAGGTGGTTGATGGTGGGGACGCAGGACCATCTGAGAGGCACAGCAAGGAAAGCGGAATAGATCAAGTAGTTTGAGGTCTCTTGCGTAAGTCTGGTTCTAGATCAAGTAGTTTGAGGTCTCTTGCGTAAGTCTGGTTCTAAAGCCACCGGTGGCTAAAGGTCTGCGAGAACTTAAACCTGGGAGGCTTTTGAATCTGACAAAACTTGTGCATTGTTTCATTTCTGTGTCCAGAAACCCCAGAGGCAACCTTATATACATGTTGCCAAAGGATGCCTAGGAGTCCTAAGATTCTGTCTGCGGATTCAGGAATTTAAACTGACCCTGGCTCTCTCTGGATGAGGCTGTGTCCCCAAGGTTCCTGCCTAATCCTTGCTCTGTGGTTCTTTTCCCCTGGTCTCCTGGCTCATGAAACAAGGCCTGCACAGACCTTGGCTTTGGACTCACCAACTGGCACACCCCACCCCACAAGCCTTCAGCAAAGTCAGAGAGGCGCCTTTCATGGCTTCAAAAGTTCCACCAGGTTCTCCAGCCGCAGGGGGCTGGAGTGGGTAACTGAATCCTACTCAAGGCAGAAAAAAAGCTCACAGTGACCTTTTGTCCCAAAAGTTCCCGGCTTTCCCCGGCCAGCCAGCCAGCGGAGGCGGCCCAGCCAGCCAGGAGGGTAAGGAATTGCAGATGTGCGCCCAGGGCGGCCGCCTCCCTTATGCTCCCAAAGCCCGGCTGGACACCTCGGCGTCGCCCGGGGCTGCGCCGCTATCCGGTCCAGGGCTCCCGCTCCTAGCTTTGGGCTAAGGCTTCGGGGTAAGTCACTATCTATCGTGTCGCCAAGAGCTCGTTCCAGCAAAGCTTTACCACACTTCCCACCCTTCTAGGGACAGGAGATTCGTTTTGCGTCGCAAGCAAGACGGGCAAACCCTTCCGAGCGCACCAGGAACTGTTCGGGACTACTGACACCGCACAGGTGAGGTCGCCTGTCCTTGGTGGGCGCGGCAGACTGGGACATAGGACCACCACTCCGCGCCCAGGATGATTGAGCTTGCTAGTGGCGGCCTTTGTGGGCCAAGTAGAGGAAGCGCCCTCCTGGTATATGGAGTGGAAACACCTCTGTGTTGCGGGGCTCCTTTCCTGGGACCCGCCTTGCTGCCCCTGCTCTGTGCGGTCCCGGCTTGGTTCTTCTTACTCGGAGTTTAGACGCCCCCATCCCCACGCCCCCATGTCCCCGAGTCGTTACTCCTGGTCCGCGAGCGGGGAAGGAAGGCCTGGCTAAGGAAAGCCCCACGATCGCCGCCCCTAGCAGGTCCCCAGCGCCTGGCTCTCTGGTCTGGGCTCTGAAAGGCTCTGAGGGAGGAGGCCGCCGTGCACTCACCGCACATGGTGGCTCCGATAGCTCCAGACGCCCGGACGACTCGCTGCGCCTCGCGCTCCCTGGCTCAGGCTCCCGCCGCTCGGCCTCCTGCCCTTATAGCCAGCCAGTAGCCCTCTGAGAGGGGTGGGGCTGGGGCGGGGACTCCTGCCGCCTGCTTGCTCCTTATTGGTCCCTGGTTGTCGTAACAACGGCGGGGGCCCCCAAGACTCAAAGAAAGGGGTGAGGGGCGGCTCCCAAGCTCCAGGCTCTACAGTAAGAGGAGGGAGGAGGCCCAATCGGAGGCAAACACCTTGAGTTCGGACTTTTGAGTCAGTCTATTAGACGTGAAACTTTAGCCAGGAGGATGGATCGCTCTGTGCCTCAGTTTCTTCATTTGTAAAATGTGATAATAATAAAATGTACGTCTTAGATCCTCCTGATGTTAAGGCCAGACAGATTGTGTAGGCACAGAACACAATCTCTTCTCTGTCTCTGTCTCTGTCTCTGTCTCTGTCTCTGTCTCTGTCTCTGTCTCTGTCTCTGTCTCTGTCTCTGTCTCTGTCTCCCTCTGTCTCTGTCTCTCTCTCTCTCTCTCTCTCTCTCTCTCTCACACACACACACACACACACACACACACACACACACACACACGCACACACGCCCCTCTATTCCAAACCTCCTTTCAGAGTAAGAAAAAAGTCGCGCACACTAGGCTTGTGAACTTGTTCCAACCCTGCCAGGAGCGAACTGAGCTTGGCTGAAAAAGGAGAAAATTGAAGCTCCTTGGAAAGATATAAGATATTGACCAAGATGTGCCTGAGCCTGAACCTGATAGCTCATGGGGGTCGGGATTCCCCAGGTCAGAAGGCAAGCTGGACAGCCCCGGAAACCGCCCCATAATGGAGATGCGCTGGCAGACCCGTCTGGCAAGCAGTGAGCCTGCATCCAAGCCAGGGGCTCCACCGCCCCACTGTGACCTGGAGCCTCGGTTCGACCCTGCGATGAGTCACGAGCCTGGCTTTCCCCCGCCCTAGTTCCCGACTGTCTCCTCCTCCTCCCCACTGCTCTCCAGGCCCCCGCATCTCTTGAGGAAGGTCACGAGATCTGGCCCAATATTTGCTCACTTTGAAGCCATCTGTGCGTGTATGGTTTAACTTAAAAAATAAAATAAAACCTTGAAATCTAAATCTATGGTATTCCCCAATTGTAATTTTTAAAAAGAAAAACTAGCTTAAATCTTGTGTCTGGAGGGTTTTTTTTTTTCTTAGCTTTGCAGCCCCCTAGGGATGGAGGTGTTGTTCCCAGCGAGGAGTCTGAAGTTCGATGGTAGTGACAGAGAAGGTTTGGCTGAACCACCGGATACCCAAAGCTGACTCAAGAGCAACATTGTTCCTTACCCTCAGCTATGCAGGCAGACACTCATTCATTAATTCACTGGCTCATCATTCATTCCCAAGCCCGCACTCTGGGTGATAGGGACTTAATGAATGAGGACAGACACGGCCAGTTTCCTGGCTCTTACAAAGCAATGGACAGGGCAGACACTAAGCTAGTGGTCACATAGGAAATTGGACATCTTTGTAGAGAAGGGCCTGGGCCAGGCAAAACTACACAGAAAGGGGCAAGAAGCAGGCCTTCTACTGGCACCAAGATACCAGGATCTCTGTGTCCTAGCACAGTGCAGATCTGTCCTCCATTGCTCTTGTAAGTTTGTGTCTCCATGTGAAAAATGGCAGGGGTGACTGCCATGACCCTGTGGAGGCATCCTCTGCTTTTGGGACCGCTAGGCCTGGGAGCCCTTTGCGAGAGTCATGGCCTGTCAGATGTGTAGCCACCGCACTCACCTAGCTCTAGGATTGGTTCAGGGGTTATAGTGCCCCATGCTGAGGGTGGAGACAGACAATAGGACAGATCCTCTTGGTACAGCTCTAAGAAGGATAGTTTGGGGCTGCTGGGGAGTTTGTGATCACCTTTGGGATGAGAGAGAGGGTGTCCAGGAGTGAAGTGATCCAGAGCAAACTGGATCCTTAGGTGAGCAAAGCTACACATTTCCAGAGCCCCAGACTGTTCATGGACATTTTTTCAGTCTGCAGTTCTGTGGTTTAAACATGTCCCCAAAGCAAGTGCTGTAACACAATTGTCAACGATTTAAAGTCACCAGGTGGGACCTCCGAAAATCGGTTAGGCCATGAGGGATGCACCCCCACCAATGAATAGATGCTAATTAAAAGGGCTCACGAAACTTTGAGTATAGCCTCTCACATCCTCTTGGTGGAGGGTGCCTTCCCGTAGGATCATACGACAGGAAGATCCATGCCAGACACCACCCCTCAGTTAACGGGCTTCCTAGTCTCTAGAAACAACAAGCCTATAAAGATTTATTGTTGAGAAACCAGCCTATGGCGTTCTTTGATAGCAAGCTTAATAAATTCCTATCTTTACTTGATGCCCGTTGAAGTCACTTCTGTTACTTATGACCAAGTACAGCCCTGACACCTTTAACCTTCAAGTACTCTGACCAGAGAGCGGTTCAGTGGAATGCTCAGGTAGGGAGCTGGTGGCCCCAGTCCATTAGGTTCTGGTTAGAGGCAGCTTTCTTTCTTGTCCTCATCCTAGTCAAGGACCTGCTCTAATGCAGTCTAGGAATCCCTAAAGAGCCCAGCCAGAGATGTAGATGCGGGAGTTCAGATATGGACCCTTTGGGAGGACAGAAGCAGCAGGATGGAGCACCAGAGCCTCTTTCAGCACGGCCATACCTGTCTTTAGAGGAGAGTGAGCCTGTACACCTCTAGCCAGAATTCTGTCTGTCTGTTCAGAGCAGGCTGCTGCACCCGGCAGATACCCAGTATTAATACGTTATCTATGCGTGATTCTAGTCCCACTTTTCAGGGACACTTTGACCCCACTGGCCGAGAAGGTGAGGCATGTATTGGCATCATCATCTATACATGTGCCTCAAAGCTCTCTGTAGTTGCCAGATTTACTCTCTGCTCCTCCCTGGTCCATGCCCGTTCTAACTGAATAGCCCATCGAAGTCCCACAGCTGTCCTACTGACATGGTATGAGCCTGCCACCTCCCAGGTACAGACTCTGTTCAGCTGACTTCACTGGGATGCTATTGCTGGAGTCTGACCATGGAGTAACCACTTCTGTCCATGGCCTAGTGACTCTTTTGGGCCCCTGGATTTTCATCATGTAGCATGTTGTCATGAAGGACTTCACATGAAGGCCAAGTTTCTATTGGCCTCAGTTCTGTGAGCTGGACTATCAATAGGACAATCTGAGATATGTCCTCTCCCTAATATCCTTTTAATCCTCCCAATACAGAAACACCACGAAGATCTGCTTGTCTAGACACCAGCCTGGCACGGGGCTTCCTGGATTTTAGCATAACTCCTCAGGGAGTTCCGGGTGAGGGGTACTGAGGTTTGCAGCTGGAAATCTCTTGTTAGATCAAGAGGGATGGGGTGTGTATAGAGAGATTCAAAGGAGACCTGTGAGTAGGGCTCAGGGCAGGTAACAGGTGGGCTCCTAGATGTATAGTCCAGATATCCCATGTGTGGAGATTTAGATGAAGTTCTCCACCTCAGGCCATCTACCTAGCCCTTAGCTAGATACGAGGGGGAAGCATCAAGGAGTAGAAACTTTGGGTATAGCACAGGAGGCCTGTCATAAAACCTCTCCACCTGCAGGACTGTATAATGGTTTAAATAGGAGATTTCCCTACAGGCCCATGTGTTTAATGCTTGGTCTCTGGCTATCAGTACTGTTTGGGGAGGTTCTAAAACTTTAGAAGTGGGACCTTGTCTTCTTTCTATTCTGCTTTTTGGCTTCTAAAATGCAAGCTGCTTTGCTCCACCACACCTTTCCCACTGTGAATTGAAACTATGAATTGAAATTAAAATGTCTTCTCTAATGTTGGTTCACTCAGCCAGTATGTTACAGCAATAGGAAGTCTCATCTATACAGAGAACTGGTATCCCGGAGGTAGAGCTGTTAGCTGTGGCATTACCACTGAGTTCAGAAGCTTTTAGAACTGGTTTTCAGGGAGAGTCAAAAAAGTTCAGGGAAGCCCTAGGCTACTGAAAGAGGAGCTTGACGGGATATTCTGATAGGTGCTCAGAATACCAGAGTAACAGTAATACGGACAGAGAAGACAGTACTCATGAGGCTTCGGGTGGAAGTGAGGACTCTACTGGACACTGGATGAGAGGCCACTCATCCATGTCCTGAGACTGTGGGAAGGTGAGTTTAAAGGCTAATCAGCTGTAAAATTTCATGGCGGTCTAGCACTCAACGTGTAGCATGGCTATTGCTAGCTGCTTGCAGACAGGTTTACAGTGTGCATTAGAAGCAAAGTGCAGAGCAGAGAGCTGAAAGCAAGCAAACCAACAAGCCAAGAAAACTTGCAGCTCAGTCAGAACAGCAGCATCAAGTTGGGACCTGGCAAGACATAATTTCTGAAAAGATTAACTAAGAAAAGCCAATTTGGACAATTGCACTGGGACAACAGAAGACTGCCAAGAGAGTGTCTGTCTCAGGAATCGGCCAGACCTCATTTAGTGCAGGTTCATTGGAAGTCTTTCCCTTGAGCAGAGAGGGCCTTGGGATTCTCAGCTCACACAGAGCTGCTCACATTGTTCCTCTGGGCTTCATTTCACTGTGTGCATGTACCTGGGCATTCAAAGGCTGTGGTAATCATGGTCCAAAACGTTTTATTCAAGCTAATGGCTGACCCTGGTTTTATAGGTGTTTAGAAACCAAGAGTGATCAGATCACAGAGGCTTCCGCACAAATTTCAAAGAAAGCTCAAGAGGACAGGAAATGTGTGGCAGGGTCAAGGTGCCTGCAGGTACTCTTTGAGAAGACAGTGCATAAAGCTTTGAAGGTGAAACCTAAGCTTCCACAAAGACTCCAGGAAGGAGGAGATGTCAGGCGTACGGAATATCTATCTGCAGAGGTAAGCTGAGGAAACTATGGGGCCAAGAGAGAGACTATGTGGATAAAAAAATGGTAATGCACAGGACTACCTCACCCATTGGAGCCCATCTCATAATATCACATACTCTGCTAAATGCCAGACATGGTCTATAGAGTCTATTATTCACCCTGCTAGGCTCGTCTGTTTTCCTGGCTGTTCTGTTTCTTTCTCCAGTAGTAGAAATATCCAGCCAAGACATGAGGGCACAGAATAAACATAACTTTTCTTATTTTGTAGGGGTTCACAACTAAGGGTTTTCCTCAAGTCTCAGAGAAGACTTGAGTCCCTAACACTAGAAAAATATTAGAACTCTGTTATGGTGATTTGAACGAGAATGGCCCTCATTGACTCATATATTTGAACACTGAGTCCCCAGGTGGTAGAATCTTTTGGAAAGGATTAGGAGCTGGGGTCTTGTGGGAGGAAGTGTATCACTGGGGCCAGCTTTGAGGTTTCAAAAGCCTCCCTCTGACCTCAGTGGGCTCCCTATTTTATGCTTGGATTTTGAGGTGTGAGCTCTCTGCTATTCAATACAGGCCCGAATCCTTTCCTCTGCCATCAAGGACTCTGACTCTCTAAGCAGTGAACTCTTCCAAAGATTTTCTTTCATAAGTAACTTTCCTTGGTTATAGTGTTTTTAACACAGCAGTAGAAAAGTCGCTGATGAGTCTGATAAGACTGTTTAGTTATGAAGACTCTTCAGAATATGCTACACGCATTTTACACCATGAAATGGTAATGAGTTTTTGGAGGCTAAGGGTGTGGGATGCTGTATTTTGAATGTGAAATTTCCTCATTGGCTTAAGTATTGAATATCTTGCCCACAGATGGTGGCACCATTTGGAACATTCTGGAACCTTTGGGATGTTGGTCCTAGATAGAGGAAACAGGTCACCGGAGGCATGCCCTTGAAGGTGATTCCTGGTCCCTCCCCTTTCTGCCCTGCTTCCTGGCAACCATGCTCTGAGCTTCTCTGTTCTTCCCCAATGTCCCTGCTACGATGAACTGAGACTTCTAGAACTGTAGGCTAAAATAAGTCTTTCCTCCCTTAAGCTGTCTATCAAGTATTTTATCAGCACAGGTTGACACGGGGTGAATAGGGCAGAAAAAAAAATCACAATTAAGAAACTTGGCAGGAAATGGTGGCCAGAATTCTTAAGTATAAGAACCTTGGGGCTGAAACAGCGGCTGAGCAATGACTGTTCTTTCAGAACAGTGGTTCTCAGCCTTCCGGATGCTGCAATCCTTTAACATAGTTCCTCATATGCTGTGGTGACCCTCCAACCATAAAGTTATTTTGGTTGCTACTCTGAGTTTGCTGCTGTTATGAATCATTGTGTGCATGTCTGCATTTTCCAATGGTCTTAGGTGACCCCTGTGAAAGGGTCAGTCAACCACCAAAGGGTTGAGGCCCACAGGTTGAGAACCACTGTTCTAGAGGTTCCGGATTTGATTCCTAGCAATCACATGCTGGTTGTACAACATCTTTACTCCTGTTCCAGGGACTCCTACATCCTCTTCCGACCTCTACCGGCAATGCCTACATGTACGGCAAAACATTTATACAAATAAAAAATTTTTTTAAAGATTTATTTATTTACTTCATGTATGTGAGTACACTGTAGCTGTCTTCAGACACACCAGAAGACAGCATTGAATCCCATGACAGATGGTTGTGAGCCACCATGTGGTTGCTGGGAATTGAACTCAGGACCTCTGGGAGAGCAGTCAATGCTCATAACCGCTGAGCCATCCCTCCAGCCCCCAAATAAAAATTTTTTAAACACTTTTTTTTCCACATGGAGAGGTTTAATGAGAGAAGAAGAGTAGAAGAGGAGAGGAAAGGCGGCCATGGGCATGTGGAGGGAAGGGGCCGGGGGATGAGGAGAGAAGGGACAGGGAAGAGCAGAGCAGAGAAGAACAAAGAGCTAAACATTTTTTTGAGACAGGGTTTTCCTAGTTCTAGCTAGATGTCCTAGAGCTCATTTTGTAGATCAGGCTGGCCCTGAACTCATAGAGATCCACCAGTCTCTGCCTCTCCAGTCATGGGACTAAAGGCGTGCACCACCACCAGACACAACAAAAATGTCTTGAAAGAAAGGGGGAAAAAGGCAAGGGTTTGTGGGAAAGAAGACACGTGGAGGTCAGGGATAGACAGATTGTCTTCCTAAGTACTTTACAACTCTCTTTTTTTTTTCTTTTTTCTTTTCTGAGACAAGGCATCAAAGTTTTGTCACTTTGACTTAAATCTAGACAAACATAGGTCGAGGGAATCTCAACTTAGAAACCGCCTCTATCAGATTAGCCTGTGAGCATATCTTGATTTTCTTGATTACTCATTTATGTGGGAAAGCCCAACCAACTATGGGTCGTTCCATCCCCGGGTATGTAGTCCTGGTCAACATAAGAAAGCAAGCTGAGCAAGCCAGGAAGCAACATTTCTCTGTGGGCTCTGCTTTAGCTCTTGCCTTAAGTTCTTGCCCTGGCTTCCCTCAGTGATTGACTGTAAGCTATAAAATGAAATGAATAAACCCTTTCCTCCCGGATTGGATTGCTTTCGCTTTCAGTCAATGTTTTATTGCAGCAACAGAGAAGCAAACTCAGATACAAGGTTTCCTGTTGAGTCTGGAGCTCAGCAATGCAACTAGTTTGATAGACCAGCAAGTCCCCAGGGATCCTCCTGCCGTCTTCCCAGTGCTGGGATCACAGGCGTGTTCTGCTACATCAGGTTTTGCTTGCTTGTTTGTTGTTTTTCAAGACAGGTTTCTCTGTATAGCTTTGGCTGCACCGCAACTCACTCTGTAGATCAGGCTAGCCTTGAACTCAGAGATCCACTGCCTCTGCCTCCTGAGTGCTAGGATTAAAGGTGTGTGCCAACACCATCCAGTCACGTCAGGCTCCCCCCCGCCCCTGCTGAGCTGAGGACCGAACCCAGGAACTTAGTTCTACCACTGAACTAAATCCCCAGCCCCACGTCAGGCTTTTTAACCTGAGTGCATACTGGTGGCCTGAACACAGATCCTCATGTTTGTACAACAAACACTTCAGAGACTGAACCATCTCCTCAGCTTGGGATACAGAATTTTTTTCAAAGGGTTCACTTTTGTCAATTTTTGCACCCTTGAGGCACTATTTAAACAATACAGTCTGACTCAAGGGACTTCAGTCGTGCTGCAGAGCTAGGGTCTAGCACAGGAACACTGAGGCACCCCACATGCTTCTAATGCTCCCAGAGCTGGTCTTGCTATGCCTGGCGCTGACAGAGTGGAAATCTGATGCTGAACGAAACAGTTCTGTGAAACAGGTGGTGGGAGAGTAGCTGGTACACCCAAAGTGTGTAGTTCCCATCAACCCGTGGCCAAGACCAGGGGCCGCTGCTCTAATCTGAGTGTCTGCATCCTCCTGGTATAGCCAATGGTGACAGGAAGCTTCATGGCCAGGTAAGGGGGCAGATTATAAAGGAGTGCTATCCACATAAAAGAGATCCCAAGGATCTCTGCCTTTAATCCCAGTGCTCAGGAGACGGAGGCAGGTGAATCTCTGTGAGTTCAAAGCCAACCTGGTCTATACAGTGAGTTCAAGGCCAGCCAGAGCCCCATAGTGAGGCTATGTCTTTAAAATGAAAGTTTAAAAAAAGAGATCCCAGAAGCTGCCTCTCCCCTTCTGCTACGTGAAGAGCTTCACACAGAGTCAAATGATGCAGACATAAAATCTGACAGTGCCTTGATTTTGGACTTCCTCGTCTCCAGAGCATCGAAAAGTGAGGTTCTACTGTTCTACTGTTTGTAAGCCTCCTGTGGTATTTTGTTGCAGGAACTTTACAGACAAAGAGAGTTGATCTCCCCCCCCAACACACACACACACCACTGCCTGAGCTCATTCCACCCCAAGCTGTTTCAGTTATCTCCGACAAAAACAAACAAACAAAACAAAAACAAAAACAAACTATAAAAAGAAAAACCCAAAACCAATCAAACCAACAAAATTTCAAAACAGCAACCCTTCAGAAGCAGAGTAGGCCACATACCTACTCAAATGTTCTCAAGACTTGTGTCTTTCCTGAGTTGACAGCAATGGGGAAAGAGAGATACTCAACCCATTTTCCACGCTGGGACTCTCTGAGCAAGCATATATAGAAATGTATATTCAAGAGAGGGAGGAAGGGAGGAGCAGGGAGAAAGCTGGAGAGAGGGAGGGGGAGAGAGAGAGAGAGAGAGAGAGAGAGAGAGAGAGAGAGAGAGAGAGAGAGAGAGACAGGAAGGAATTCAAGTAAGGAATGGGATGAGGGGAGGGGATGGGGGATGTGCATGCCACAGGAAGTAAGTGTTGTGTGATTGATGGTACCCTACACCTTATCAGAACCAAATGCCCTCAGAGTTGAAGCAAATGCTGTAAACAAGGAAGGCAATAGAGAGTAGTAGGGACTGCGGAGACAGGGGTGATAAGTCCCATTTAAGACTCTTCTAGGTACCAAAAAAAGTAAGACACAATGTTGATGCTGGCTAGTGAGCAAAGAGGCCATAGGGACGGGAATGAGATCCATGTTTAATATTTCACGGTAGATATTTCATATTCCATTAACTTGTTTATTCTGCAAACAGGGTTTTCCTGAAGGCATCACAGGGGCTCCTGGGAGTTCATCTCTGTTTGCTGAGCCCATCTAGGAAGCCACAGGAAAACCCAGGAGTGTAGGCGTTCTGAAGAGTCACAAGGGGACACAGTTGTAGCTGCGTAGTGAGTGATCTGCCTGCCCCAACAGAACTCCCTTTCCTTGGATCCCAGAAAGGAGGGTGCCCGATCGCCTGGGCTGTGGTGAGTTCACCTTAAAGTTTCAAGTGTGGGGCAGTGACCCCTCAGAACCAAGAGGATGCATTAGATAAGCAGCTGTTGGTTCCACACAATTCTTTTAAAATAGGAAGACCATGGGAGTCCCAACACTCAGGTGGCAGAAACAAGTGGATCTCTCAATGAATCCTAAGACAGCCTGGTCTACATACCAAATTCCAGGCTAGCCAGAGCTCCATAGTGAGACCCTGCCGAGGAGAAGGAAGAGGAAGATAGTGGATGATGACGACGACGATGACGACGATGACAACGACGAGGATGAAATATGAGGTATACTCTAAGCTTGCTGAACATTCAAAACCAAGGCCAAGGGCAGCAGTAAGGCACTCTCTGATCTCCACATACTTACCATGGTACACACAAACACACACACACACACACACACACACACACACACACACACACACACACACACACACACACGCACGCAATACAATACTCTTTTAAAAGCCAACTAAAGACTCCTACTGCTGTTAGCATTGGGTAAAGGGTTCAAATACACAGACGCTCAGAGATCTAGAATCAGAAAGCCAGCAGGGTTCATGAAAGGCCTGCCTTCCAGAGCCCTTCAGGATCCCCCAGAAGCAACTTGGACATAGGGTAAGGCCTCTGCACAAAGAATATGTTGACCCACATCCCCACCCCAAGGACCAGATCTAGGTACTTTTGCTAGGAAGAAGTATGTGCCCTCTGGAGGTTATAACAACTTTGCTCACAGGTCCATTGTGCACCTCAAGGCTTCCTGGAGTGCATCCTTTGGAGAGGGTGCTATGACTGCGTATAGGAGGGGCCTTGAACAGTCTGGCTCAGTCACTAGAGCCTCCAGGGTGGTCGAGGAGGGTTAGAGGCTGCTGACTAAGGCAGACCCTGCATCTTTCAGTTTACATCTTCTGATGGTCCCGAATTTGAATCTCTTGGCCATATCTTTACCTGTGTTCTGTATGTTTGTCCCGAGCCCTTGAAGCCCACCTTTTTTTTTTTGGGGGGGTTCTTTTTTTTCGGAGCTGGGGACCGAACCCAGGGCCTTGTGCTTCCTAGGCAAGCGCTACCACTGAGCTAAATGCCCAACCCCGAAGCCCACCTTTTTACCTACACACCCTGCCACCGTGTTCCGTGCCCAGGCAGGGCATCTCATCAGGCATGCCTTCTGGCTTTTGGTTAGCTGTGGCTAGTGGGAGACCGAAATGTAAGAATACAGAAGTGAAATCAGCATGTTAATCTTCTCAGAGGTGACTGACTCTCTCAAAGGCACTTAAGTACTGTCTGCTGGGTATGTGATTTGCTCTCTGAAGATCTGGTCCTCGTAAGCCTAGGACTGGTCACTTCCCTCTTCTCTGCACTACCCCAGGTTTGGACCCTCATGCACGGTAGAAAAGTACTCCCGCTGAGCCACATCCCTAACCCTGAGAGGAACATCCTCCTAACCTTGCATATTCCTTTCAGTTAACCTGCCTATCTTAGCTAGGGTTTCATTTTGTGAAGAGACACCACGACCACAGCAACTTTCATAAAGGAAACCATTTTACTGGGGCCGTCTTCTTACAGTTTCGGATCTGTAATCAATCAATTGTCATCATGGTGGGAAGCATGGCAGCATCCAGGCAGACATGGTGCTGGAGGAGCTGAGAGTTCTCTATCTTGATCTGTAGGCAACAAGGAGGAAACTGTGTCACACTGGCCAGACTTGAGCATATGTGAGACCTCAACGCCCACCAGGGACATAGTTCCTCCAACAAGTTCCTCCTGATAATCCTCCTTGACCCCATGGGTCAAGCATTCAAACGCGAAAGTCTGTGGGGGCCATTCCTATTCAAACCACCACACTTGCCTAGGGACTAATTGAGGTGAACGAGCTATCTGAGTTTGTCTAGGGATTTTCTGCTTTTAGTAGCTGGGCAACCTCTTAGCCCTGAGCAAACAAGAACAATCATTGTAGGGCTACCTGACTCCTACGGAGCCCCTGGTACTGTTGGCTAGCTAGCTAGATATTAACAGGATTAGGGGACATAAGAGCTAGGTCCTCCTGGTAAACAACAGCTTCTAAAACCAAGGACTGGAGCTTCGAGACTAATTATTACTGGTCAGACATATCGCCAGCTCTGAGAGGTGAGGGACATCCTGGACTGCCTAGAATGTTATTAATAACTATCTAAACCTGGACCTGGGAGCCCTAAACCTTAGAGTACTATACAGGAGGAGGCTTTCTGATGAAGAGTGAAGATGTACCACCCCCACTCCTCACTCTGTAGAAATCAAACCATACAGGACCAGTCCTCCAGACCCAACAAAGGCTCCCAGAAAAAGCCGCTTGCTAGAGACTTTAGAAATAATATAAAACCTGCCCTAGGATAATGTTAAGTAGCTATTTCTCCAATCCCACAAGTAGATGGCTTCAGGACATTGTGTGTGTGTGTGTGTGTGTGTGTGTGTGTGTGTGTGTGTGTGTGTGTGTGTTTTACTGGGAACTGAATTTACAACTTCAAACACACTGGCCTAATGCTCTCCCACTGAGATACACTGCTAAGCAGTTAGCCGCTTCCTCTCAATGGAAGCAACTCCTCCTGACAGAGGAGGGAGACTCATGAGACTCAGAAGTTTCCTGTAACTTACAAAGCTCTGGAAGCTCTGAGAGAAATCCACAGGGCTCATCCCCAATGTGGTGCAAGTCACAGGCAACTGAGCAGAGGAGATTCTCCGGTACAACTGCCGGTCGTCTGGTATGACAACACACTGAGTTGTGTTGGGAGCTGCAGGGACACGCGGCCTTCGCAGAGCTCAGTCAGTCACACGGCATTTCAGCTGCTTTCAAGTCACCCCCATAAGTAGCCCCAGCAAACTTACGGGCAAGCCAAGCTAGGCTAGGGTGGAGTGTGTCTTTGGTCTATTGGCACTCTATCTGGGATGAGAAGACATGTGTCTGTGTCTCCGCAGGAAGAGTCTCACAAGAGCTGTAGATAAGGATTAAGGTCTCTTTGGCTGTTGTCTACTCTCATCCCTGGAGTATGTACCACACTCTGCGGTAAGCTCCTCCTGTCTTCTGAGATAAGCTCTCCCGATCTTATCTGAATTCTTTTTTTTTTTTTTTTTTTTGGTTCTTTTTTTTTCGGAGCTGGGGACCGAACCCAGGGCCTTGTGCTTCCTAGGTAAGCGCTCTACCACTGAGCTAAATCCCCAGCCCCTTAAAATTCAAGCTTTTTTTTTTTTTTTTGTTCTTTTTTTTTTTTCGGAGCTGGGGACATGTGTCTCCCAAGTTGGTTCTTTTTTTTTCCGGAGCTGGGGACCGAACCCAGGGCCTTGCGCTTCCTAGGCAAGCGCTCTACCACTGAGCTAAATCCCCAACCCCTTATCTGAATTCTTTAGACAGAGATCCAAAGGGATCCCACGGAGCCAAAGGGAGTCAAGTGTGAGATTCTTGGTGACATTGCTGCGGGTCTGTTTCCTTGGATTCTTTTGTTTGTTTTTTAGAGGTGGGGTCTAAAACTCACCATGTGGTAGAGGATGACCTTGGTTTCCTCTGGTCCTCTTGTCTGCATCACTTGAGTGCTGGGATCCCAGGTGTGTGTTAGCACATCAGACTCCTTCCTTCCTTCCTTCCTTCCTTCCTTCCTTCCTTCCTTCCTTCCTTTCTTTCTTCTTTCTTCCTTTCTTCCTTCCTTCCCTCCCTCCTTCCCTCCCTCCCTTTCTTTCTTTTTTTTTAACTAAGCTCAGAATAAGAAGATCCCCAAACTATGTACTAAACCAGTCTGTCATGACCTCTGAGAAGAACTGACCATCCTGGCTCCACTCTAAGGGTGACAGTTGTCTGGCAATGAACCTGACCTACAAGTCTACAGAGGGACTTGTTCTTAAGGGTTTCTTGCTCCCTCTGGAACTTGATGCCCTTATCTGGGGTTTCTGCCTATCTCCATAAGTAGCCAGACCGGTGTTATCTTATACATTTCATCTCAGAATGGTGTAAGTAGGGGTGGGGTGGGGAGACAGGGGTAAGGAATAGAGGAGGGTCCTCAATGTAAAGGTGCATGTCTATATTAGTCCATTTTCTGTTGCTAAAACAAAGTAGTGGGGACCAATTAATGTATTAAAAAAAAAAACAGGCGCACATAACTCATAGCTAAATAACTTAGCGTTAGATTGAACGTTAAGCAGCATGGCCCTGGTTTCTGGTGAGGCCTTGTAGGGTGCATCTCATTATGGTGGATGTATCATAATGGTATGAATGTGATTAAGAGGGAGAGCTTATCTTGTGGTATAAGAAGCCAGCAATCTGGGAGCTGGAGAGATGGCTCAGCGGTTAAGAGCATTTACTGCTCTTCCAGAGGCCCTGAGTTCAAATCCCAGCAACCACATGGTGGCTCACAGCCATCTGTAATGAGATCTGATGCCCATTTCTGGTGTGTCTGAAGACAGCTGCAGTGTACTTATATAATAAACAAACAAACAAAAAAAGAAGCCAGCGGGGTTGGGGATTTAGCTCAGTGGTAGAGCGCTTGCCTAGCAAGCGCAAGGCCCTGGGTTTGGTCCTCAGCTCCGGAAAAAAAAAAAAAAAGACAAAATAACAAAAAAGAAGCCAGCAATCAGGGAGTGGTCCATCTAACCACTATGGCCTCTCTTTTTTGAAGACCTTTCAATGACCCAGTGACTTCCCACTAGGCGCTACCTCTCTTAGATCTTATATTATCTCTCTCTTATTATTAGTTATGTAAAAACAAAAACAAAAACAAAAACCTCTTTTACCCACTGATGGAGATCACCAGCTGCCAGATTCTCTTAACATCACCACATTGGTAAACAAACTTCCAACCTGCAAATCTTTAACAGAAAATCACATAGAAACTGTATCAATGTCTCTACCAAGTTATCCAATCTCATAGTGGCCTGTAGTTGTAAATCTCTGAGCCCGGAGCAGGGACAGTAAGTCAGGTTTGGGGCTCAGAGCCCTTTGCTTCATTAGTCAGAAGAAAGGGGTTGACACTCGGTGGGCCATGCAGACAGGGCGACAAAGCAGACATCTCAAGCAAGAGTCAGCCGAGCCCAAGATCATGACCTGAGCCCCAGAGCCTGCCTCGAGTCTTTCTGTCTCTATTGTAGCCTCATGTCTGTGTTTGCTGACATGGTTGGGTGTGGAATCCTCCTGAACATAGCCGGTGCAGGAAGAAGGGCCTGCCTGTGTTTATTAAGCATGCAGAAATGGTGTCTTCGGGTGTGGCTAAAACCAGGAAGTACATCTGTACCTGCTTTCCTGGAGATGGCACCCTTGGTTTCCTCTGTGGAGTCAGGTCTCTGCCTCTCAGGTCTCTGCCTCTCAGCCTTGAGTCACGTGAGCAGTCAACACGGTGGCCGTGCTCTGCTGATTCGTCAAGTTTTGCTTATGTACCGAAATAACTTTACCCCTCTACAAAAACCTCCTCTTAAAAATAGAAACCCAGCTTGCATACCTCAACTCCCTCTCCTCAACAATATTATCTTTAGAACATCTTTTTCGGTGATAGCAGATATGCAGGCATCTATTTTTTGTTAGGAAAAAAATTTAAATACGCACCAGAATAGCTTGAATTATCCTCATCTACTCGCCTCCTGTAGTCGACCATCATAAATATTTAATCAACTTGCTTTACCGTCCCCTTCTGGCTTTTTTTTTTCCTGGAGAAAATTCTGAGATGATTTCACTTGTTAGTAATTCACCGTGTGGCTGTACAAATGAAGATTCTTACAAGCATAAGAATATTATCAAACACTTCACGTCTAACTTCCCCTAACTGTCTTCAAAGTATCTTCTTGTTTTATTTCTCTCTAGTCCTAGAGATCAGATCTGTCTTACACGTGTTAGGCAAGAGCTCTAGCTGGGTGTGGTGGCTCTTGTCTGCAATCCTGGCACTCAGAAGGCAGAGGTGGAGGAGTACCATGAGCTCAGTGCTAGCCTGAGCTACTCAGAGCTCCATGACAGCCTTGGCTACATGACGAGAGCCTGTCTTAAAAAAAACAAAACAAAAAAACAACCATAAGCAAAAAGTAAAACAAAACAAACAAAAGGAGCCCTTCCACTGAGGAATATCTAAAGCATACGTGTGTAGCTTATTTGTTCAAATCAGGATACAAACAGTGTCTGCCCGTTGCGATGGCAAGCACGTACCTCTGAGATATAAGAAAACATGTAATCCACAAAAGCATTTATAATTTCCCCTGTGTCATTCATTCTCCATCACTTAGGACAGTTTAATGGTCCTAAGTGTTTTTCCGCCCTGCAAAGCCTGTAGGGGTCTGTTTCCAGCCTGGCTCACTGGCTGGCAAGGAGACTGTGAGTACCTCGTGCACGCGGCTAGAAAAGCAGAAGCCCTGGAGCCCAGAGCCAGCATCTGAAGGCAAGGGAGGGAGGATGTAAAAGTCAGCACACTCCAGTGTCAGTTGCCAGGTCCTGAAAAGAGCTAGCCCTGGGATTGGCTGGCCAACAGCAAGCCTCCCACACCCAGTGGCATCAGGGAGTGTAGTGAGAGTTTTCATTTCTTAACAAAACAAAACAAAACAAAACAAAACAGTTACGTTATGTGAATATGTTTTTGTTTTAGTCCCAGGTGTGGGATTCGGGGCTGCTCCAGATTGTCCACAGTCTGTGGACAATTACAATTATTGACTATGATTATCTCATGCTCTAGGAGGGGCATGATTTTTGATGGTTACAGGTAGTTTAGTTCTGGGGACTTTGGGAGGGGAGAGCCCCAAGAGGACCTGGGAAACTGCTGTTCCCCCTGATGCTGGCTTCTGTTGCTGCTTTTGCTATTGCTGGATTGCTGGCTTATTATTATAATTATTATCCTTATTATTAGTGTGTGTGTGTGTATGCACACATGTTCACATATATATACTGCAAGTACTAGAGTGCCATGGTATGTGTGGAGGTCAGAGAACACGTTTCAAAGTTCCATTCCCATCTATGGGCACATTGGTGCAGAAGGCCTTCGGGTCCCCACAGCCAAGGTCTCTGTCACACGTGCTTCTCAAACAAGCACACATGGATCATTTTCTTCATGTGCCAATGACAAGACAACTTCCAAAAATCTCTGTCAGCTGGGATGTGTGACAGAAAAGCCATCTGGCCAACACCCGTCCTGGGGCCAGTGACCATTTAGTTTCAATCTGTGGTTTTGGAAGAAAATAATTAAGGCTCTGGATGCTGCCAACAGGGTGGCTCTGTGCTGTCCTTGGCAATGACCCCTAAAGCAGAGCCCCACCATGAAGCTCTCTGCCCTGGCTCCAGCCCCACCCCACCGGTCTCTGCTGCAGACACTTGTAGTTAGCTCGCTTAGAGCATCGGAAGTAGTCATGCCTTCCTCATGGATGGCTGGTGCCCCTTCCCTAACTACAGGTCTTGGGTCTTCTTTTTGTCCCACTCCTGTTCTGCCTGTTTCTTTGCTGTCCTATAGACATCTACCCTGTGCTTCCTGGGTTTCCACCAGCCCTGCCAATGGCTGGGAGCTAGGCTTTCTCAGTCCTACTTTATAGACAGTGAAATCAAGGCTCTGAGAACTAACAGTTGTTGCTCAAGGTCCAAAGCCAGCAAGCCCGGGCACTTGATATTGGATCAAGCCTCCTGCTATGGCTTCTTCCTCTCTTACCCTTCATCATTCACATTTCTGTCTGCTGGTTTACTTCTCTCTCTGGCAAGTCCCTTTCTGAGCTTTCGAACCACAGCTGTTTGAAAAAAGTCTGTGGGGTTGCCTTTTGGCTTTTTTTGGTTGATTGATGTGGAAGGGCCCTACTCACTGTGTGTGGTGCCACCCCCGAAATAGTCCTGGATTCTATAAGAAAGCAGACTGAGCATGACATAAGGAGCAAGCCCTAAGCTAGTAAGCAGCACCCCTACATGACCTCCATTAACGGGGGAAGTCAGAGTGGGAACTCAAGCAGAGGCAGGAACCTGGAAACAGGAACTGAAGCAGAGGCTTACCTCACCCTTTCCTCCTTAAGCTACGTTGGTCATGGTCTTCATCATAGATAATCCTCTTCCTAAGCCAACTGTAACTCGCCATCATTCTGTACGCCGAAGTTCAGCCAATGGCTTTTCTGTTGGCCCCCAGAGCTGAAATCACTGGACTCAGTCTCTACTTTTCTTACCCCCAGTCTCCATCTTAAACTTGGGAGGCCTGCTTGATGCAACTCCCCTGCATCACTTCCCTTCCATCCCTCATTGCACTGAAGCCCCTCCACCCAACCCAGAAATCTATCAAAAATGAAATTTTCACCATACGCTTCTGCCTTATTTCTTTATGGAGCTTGAGAAATCGCTCAGAAGTTAAGAACATGTACTGCTCTTCCAGAGGACTCTAATTCGCATCTCAATACTCATGATAGCTTAAAACTGCTCCTTTCTGGCCTCTGTGGGCAGTAGCACTAGTGCGCACACACACACACACACACACACATGCACATACATACACACACACACACTCATATGCATGTGTACACGACAAAATAATTTAAAATGAAAATAAATCTTCTTTTAAAAAAGACTTCTACTGAGTCTCTGAAAACAGAGAGCTCAGGAAGTTTAGCTAGGCCTGCCCTGTTCCCAGTCCCAACACCCAGGCTACTGTGCTGGCAATCGTAACTCAAGCCAAGGTTCTCATCCCTACAGGCCCAGATTCTCACATCTGTTTTTCTTCTGCCTCCCCCTGCCTGGTCAGATACATTCTCCTCCTTGCTCCTCTGAATGAGGAAGTACCTACCTAGCTGTGATGAGGAAAACACCTTTACAGCCCATTAGCCATGTCCTGGGTCTGGTCTGGTAATAGCACCTCTAACATTTTCTGCTCCACCCCCACTCCACAGTGGCTCTATAACATGCACCTATCATGTCATATACTGTGATAGGCTCTGTGCATGAGTCCCTGGGCCATCCAAAGAAATCCAGGGAAGAATGCTCTGCAGTTCACAGGAGCGACTCAAGCAGTAGGATGTAGACTTGGAACTGCCAAAGGCCATAAGCTCAAGAAAGCTGACTGGAAGTCAACAGAGGGTGAAAGGGATAGGGTGGGGGAGCAGGGCTAAGAGAGTATGTGAACACCTAGATAAAGCTGTAACCTATGCTGACACTGAAATTTTCAGTTGTGTGAATACATGTCTTTTTTCTTTTTCTTGTCTTGAGTTTATTTGTAAAAACAGCATAGGACACTCACTGATCATCTGCAAATAGTGCATAGGTAAGTGTGTCACAGCAGTCCATCTGTCCTCACAGTGGCAGGAGCCTTTTCTATGGCGCCTTCCCAGGGGCCTGGGCACCTTTGGGAGCCTGGGCTGGAGCTGAAGCCTCGGCCTTAGCTGGAGCTTTGGCCTCTGCCTTTGTTTGAACCTTGGGTTTTGGTTGGCAGAGCCTCGGACCCTTGGCCATGTAGCTTTGAATCCTCTTCCCAAGCTTGGGGTGAGCGATGAAAGCCAGACGGCTGAGTCTGCGACTGGGGCCCTTTTGCATCTTGGGCTTGATGGCCTGAGGCTTCACGAGGGCCATGGTGGCCTCTGCGCATGCTATCACTGCCTTGGCATTGTTGGCCTGCGTCTTCTTCAGGTCTTTCTTCTTGTGCTTCTGGGCAAAGCGCATTTTCCTCAGGAACTTGGGGTCAACCCCCTTAAGAGATTCGTATCTTTGTGACTGGACTTCTTTGGTGTCGTTTTTGTGCCATTTGCAGGACTGGTTGTGTGTGGTGTGGTTCTTGAACTTGGCCATGTCTGCATAGTAACCTTCGACTCCCACAGTGTCTGGGACCAGAAGAGAAAGACAATGTCTTTTTCCGCTTACATTGTTAAGAATTTTCTTCTGGTTGCATGCTATGGGAGGAACCACAAGTGACTCTTTTTCTGGGCACAGTGAGTGACTCTTCCCACCTACTCCGTGTTATCTGTTGTACTTGGTATAGTACGTTTGATGTGTGTCACCCCAGTTTGACCATGAACTGTCAAGGGTACACACGGAGGTCAATTCATCATAGCCTTGTAGCATCAGCTCCAACTATAGTACAAGATTACTCCAGGATCTACTCCAAGAACGAATGAGTCCTCACCCTGGCTGGGAGAAGCTTCCTGAATAGGGCCTCATTCTTGTCTTGGCATCAATACTCATGCCTATGCTTCCCCCAGGCACTGACTGTCGAGGAAATGGGAGGAGTAAGAAATGGGGGAGGATCATTCTCCCTCCTCTGCAGCTTCCCCTGACCTGAACCTCCTGTGATCCTCAAACAGTTGGTGAATTTCAAGGGTTCTGTGTACTGGGACCACCAGCCCCTTCCTCCTCTCCCTCTGAAAACCCTTTGGCCTCTTATTCCAACACGAACTCTGGTTCTCAGACTCCAGAACAAACGCAGGGCAGGAGAGCTGAGTTCACTGTGTAAAGACCCCCTTGCCATCTAAAGAGGGCCCCTGCTCAAATCCCCAAAGGCAAATTAAACAGAAGACAGTGGGCATGGGAGGGGGTTAACACCATGGAAATAGTGCTCTGTCCCTGGAGTAAGTACATTTCCTTTCTTTTTCGCTCAAGCTAGTTTGAAGTGAGTTCCTGTCCATCAAAGGAGCAGAGACTCAAGGCCAGTGCTGCCTGAGACCACAGATTGTCAGAGTGTGAGCACAGGAGCTTGGAGGAAGAAGGGAAGAGCCAGGCAGAGCCATGGTCTCCATGGGAAGCCTACAGAAGGAAAGCACACACAGAGGTCCAACATAATGAGAACTTGAGGTCTCCCACTCACAAGGATTGAGGGAACACAGTGTCACATTCCAAGTCCTCTTCAGGCAACCAAGGGCCAGAAGCATCAGGCATAAAGTCGCATGGTACTAAAGTTCCTGCGTTCCATGTGCAGCCGCAGTGACCTGCCTGGGAATTTAGTGTCAGTGGAAGAGAGGACGAGCATCCCTGTCAGCAAAGCTGCCTGCTTCAATCCCACCCATGCTCAGGGCTGTGCCAGGCTACAGACCAGTGCGTCTCAATGCTACTCTGTTGTCAGTTATTTTGGCTGAACCACAGACCCACAGAAGGGTCTGGAGCATCTCAGTCCACAGGCTGAGATCGTGGCATGGGAAAAATCTGTACCTTCAGAGGAAAGAGTCCTTGCTTCTTCCTGCTCTGGCTTTATTACCAAGGCCGTCTGCCAATTTGGTGTGTGTGTGTGTGTGTGTGTGTGTGTGTGTGTGTGTGTAAAGATATATTCTCTCGGCACATTTCAAGCATGACTGTAGTTGTCACGGCCTGTGCTCATTCTGCAGAATTTATTTTTCCTGCCTCAGTGGGTTTTTTTTTTTTTTTTGGCCTGTAACTCACACTTCCTATTTTGTACATTTTCAGTGGGTGAGTGGATGATCTCTATGGAAAGCTGGTAAATATAAAACACAAACACGATGCCGATTAGGTAACACGGTAGCATCTTTGTGACCCTCTTCTACTTCGCACTGTAGCCAATACCATCACCTGGCATCTCAGAGCCACAGGTAATTCCCATGTGGGCTCCACTCTTCACGCAACCAACCAACCAATCTCTACTGATTGGCGTCGGCTCTTCCTGAAGTTGGCTGAGTAGAACAGCACCAGGTAAACAGGCATGTGCCCAGTTGTACATTATCTCATTGGAATAGTGCTATACCAGAATATATACATTTTAAGATCTTTACTACATGCTGCCGAACTTTTCTCTAGAAGTTTGTGCACATGGATGCTTTCTGAAGCATTCTGGGAAAGGCCCTTCTCATAGAAGATGATGTCTGCTTTTGTTGGTGGTTTGTTGTTGTTTTGTTTTTTGTTTTTTTGGGGGGTTTTGGGGAGCTACTTTATTGGGTTTTTATACCTTCCACCCTTCTGACACTTACTCCACCCCAATTCTTCCAATCCTCCAATACTAGGTAGGAGAGAAAGGTTAGAGGCAAGTCCAGTCTCCAACATAAGGATATCTCTAACCACCAATCTAGCATTCCAGCATTCCAGCATTCCAGCAATCCAGCATTCCAGCAATCCAGCAATCCAGCAATCCAGCAATCCAGCAATCCAGCAATCCAGCAATCATCCAGCAATCCAGCAATCCAGCAATCCAGCAATCCAGCAATCCAGCAATCCAGCAATCCAGCAATCCAGCAATCCAGCAATCCAGCAATCCAGCAATCCAGCAATCCAGGAATCCAGCAATCCAGCAATCCAGCAATCCAGCAAAAGTAGCACCAGGAGCCACCAGCAACCAGAACCAGCAGCACTGGGAACCAGCAGCAGGGACAGCAGCAGGGACAGCAGCAGGGACAGCAGCAGCGAGCGTGTGGGACACACCCGAAATAACAAACAAGACAGATCCTTGCAGGCAGAGCTTTCTCCTTCTCTCTTCACTCACTCATGGCCTCCCAGCTGCTAGACCTGAGGAGGCAGCCTGGGCAGCTGACAGGATAGAGTGAAGAAGGCTTTATGGTCAGGAGAAGAGAGGAGGAGTGAAAGGAATGCTCCAGAGACTTGGAGGATTGCACTCTTAGGCCAAATCAAACAAGTAGCAATGTGGCTGATACCAGCTGGGAAGTAGGAACAAAGAACAAGTATGTTCTTCCCAGACCCATGTAAAACCTTCTAAGCCTGGGATACTCTACCTGGGCCAAGATGGCAGCTGTAAATTGGGGGCTATTCCCACAAATCTGTAGTTTGGTCATTCTACTTACATAGGGCCCCAGAGAAAGTTTGGGCATGGGCACTGCTCCCTCTGTGTGTGTGTGTGTGTGTGTGTGTGTGTGTGTGTGTGTGTGTGTGTGTAACTCTGACTTTATAGAGAGTCCAAGAAATCTCTTAAAGTAAAACCCAATCCTGGTAGAATAGGGCTTGCATTCTAAATTAAACTTGGCTATAGGGGGAAAAATAAGTAAAGCTATTTTTTTGTTTGATTGATCAACGTCCCCTGCACATGGATGTCACCTGGAAATAGGGAGGGTTTCAGGATTTTCCTTAAAAGACCTTTCATGTCTTCTGATGTCAAAAGTCATTTCTGCACCAAGTGTGTGAACTCTGAGAGATGAAGGGCTGTGTGGAGTCTGTCTGACAGAAGCTGAGGCCTTCGGTGCTCGGATGCAGGGATCCTACTCGTCTCTCTCTCCCTGTTTTCTGCTCAAAATATCCTCTGACTAAACCCAAAGGGAAGTCAAAAGAAATAAAATAAAAAAGCCCTTGATGGGGTTCACATGGTCAGACTCCTAGGATATAGAAGAATGGAGAAGGGTCTGGAACAAAAAGTGTCCAGGTGAGTTTCCACCCTTTGCAAAGTAGGAGTTGGGTGAGGTCATTTTAATCTCTCAAAGTCCACCCCTAGGGATATATTTCCTCCTGCAGGTTTCATACCTAAACATTTCATAACTTCCCAAAACAGTGCCACCAGCTGGGGACCAAGTGTTCAAATACGTGAGCCTACGGGAGACTTTCCTCATTCTAACCACCACTATGGCTATGCATAGAAATTGTCACTGAAGGGCTCTCTTATAGGGAATGCCAGCTCTCTGAGCCAAAGGACAAGCTCTGTTGTCAAAAGAGACTCAGGGACTCTGAGAACTCAGAGTCTCTCTGTTCCTAGCCCATGTCTCGGGGTGTCCTCTCTATGCCCTTTGCATGTATAATGAGTCCAGCTATGCTGACTATTTAGTTGTTTTTGTCATTCCTTAGACCCAGACCCTAGACTTGCTCTTCAGCCTTATGTATCCTCCCTGCTCCCCAGGGGCTGGGACTGAGGCAGGAGGGCATTAGAGAGAAGGGACTAAGCAGAGAAAGGAAGGACCCCCCTCTACCTTCCTAGTTCTGATCATCTATCTCATCCTGCCTGACAGTGAGGAATTTTGACGTAACTAACCCTGCCATCTGTAAAAGAACTGTACTTTCTTGTCTGAGAAGCATCAGAAGTCAAATTGTTAAGAATAGATAACATGCCGGGCGTGGCGGTACATACCTTGTGGTACATACCTTTGATCCCAGCTCTCACAAAGCAGAGGCAGGCAGATCTCTGAGTCTGAGGCCAGCCTGGTTTACAAAATGAGTCTAGGACAGCCAGCCAGGGCTATTACTGGTTGCTCTTACAGAAAACTCAAGTTTGGTTCCCAGCACCAACCACATGGTGGCTCCCAAACACCTTTAGCACCCTCTTCTGGTGCGTGTGCGGGCACACACACACAGACACACACAGACACACACAGACACACACAGACACACACAGACACACACAGACACACACACACACACACACACACACACACACACACACACCATAAAGAGTAAAAGGGAGGCTATTGAACTGTGCCTCAACCACAATCCTTTAACTCCAGTTTCTAAGTAACGATTTTTAAATCAGGGGTTTAGTCTCCATTGATATTGCCTTCTAAGCCTGCACAGCATGCCTAAGTGTCTTATCTCCAAGGAAAGCATTCGGTGGATAAGAAAACAAAGTATACCAGAATATACTTTCCCTTGTATCTAAGCTTACTTGCAGATTAAGTGGCTTCAAGACCGTAAGTCGAATTTGGAGCTCCTGTTGGGTCTCTTGGGCACATCCCTCCTCCAGCAATCGAATTCGAGTCTAATCGGTAATCTCTGATCCACTCTGAAATTTTTTTTTTCTGTGCTGAACGTCACCTTCCATGTATACCTGAATAGAGGTTCCTGGGGCTCTCAGGGGGGTTCCCCAGGTTGCACTGCCTGCAATTGGTGAGCTTGCCGTACCTCCTGGTGTCAGTGATGAAGCTATCTTGCAGGTTACCATGGAGATCTTGAATGTTCTGCCCCCATTCACATCCCTTCTGTCTATTTCCTCTTGTTATCAAGTACATTTCTAGTACATTGCTTAAACTTTTAGTGGATGATGCTCATCTTAAAACTTTCCTAGGGGCTGGAGAGGTGGCTCAGCGGTTAAGAGCACTGGTTGCTCTTCCAGAGGTCCTGAGTTCAAATCCCAGCAACCACATGGTGGCTCATGACTATCTATAATGGTATCTGATACTCTCTTCCGTCATGTAGACCTACAGGAAGACAGAGTGCTCGTAAACATAAACAGATAAATCTTTTTTCTTAAAAACCTCTTCCAGGGGGGCTGGAGAGATGGCTCAGCAGTTAAGAACCCCGACTGCTCTTCCAGAGGTCCTGAGTTCAAATCCCAGCAACCACATGGTGGCTCACAACCATCTATAAAGAGATCTGATGCCCTCTTCTGGTGTGTCTGAAGACAGCTACAGTGTACTTATATATAATAAATGAATAAATCTTTAAAAAAAAAACAAACCTCTTCCAGTACAGTATCTGAGGTTTCATTTTCAAAAGTGAAGGGCTCACTCTCAGTCGGCCCCTGTCTGAAACGCCTAGTGGAAGATTTAATGTAAGAAATCAACTTATGACAACTAAAATGCCACTCTGAAGAACATGGTAAAGGCTCTTGCAGTCTCTAGCATAGTCATAATTTGTGTTATTTTTGCAATTATAAAGAAAAGGGGGTTCCCATTTTTGGTGACTTTGCTGGCAGTTTTTTTTTTCCTTTTGAGAATTATTTCCTGCATCCTAACCCCATCTAACCAGACTGAACTGACACAATACTATTTTGTTGGTAGAGTTAAACACAGAGACATTAGGAGCTGGAAAGATGGCTCAGTGGTTAAGAGCACTGACTGCTCTTCCTAGAGGTCCTGAATTCAATTCCTAGTGCCCAACAGCAGCTCACGAGTGTCTGCAACTCCAGGATCTGACAACTTCTTGCAGACGTACTTACAGGCAAAACACCAATGCACATTAGAAACAAAACACAGAGTTTTAAAAAATACCTCTCTGAGCTCAGGCATTAATCTTAAGTGTTTGTTTAAAATGGAGCAAGTGCTGTGTTTTAGCATCTTCAATCAATCCTTCCCTAGGGTCTATAACTAACCATTTACTTCATATGTTGTAGTGAAACTTAGTAGTCAGTCACCTTTCAAAGACAGAAATGAATTCTATGTTTCAAATGCTCTTAGGTTACAGTGAAAACTAGCTTTAAAACTTCACCCCTAGTAACATCTCAGTACTTCCCGTGTTCCAGCTGGACAAGCTTGCCCTGCGGGAGGTTCCCCATGGCAGTGTGGGGAAGCCTGAGCAGGTCTAGCCTCGGGGAATACAATGAGAACATCAGTCATGCTCTTGAATGTATTTGAATGTCACTGCTACATCAGAAGGCTACAAAAGTTTCCAACAGACTTAGTTTCAGATCTTATCTGTCCTGTAACAAGTCACAAACCATTAGACCTTGTCCTGTGTGATACTATTCCCAGGAAGATGGGAATAAACATTTACTCACCCCAGGTAGGAAAGTGATGAGGGACCACAGAGAGGATACCACTGAAGTCCAACTTGGTGACAATGAATTTTATTGGGGTTACTTACTACAGAAGATTGCCCCAAAGACAGGTGCATCACCAAACTCCCTCCCCGATCTATGTGCAGCAACTCTGGGAAGCTGGGAATCTCGAGGGCACTTCAACACCTGTAGACATCTTTCTAAGTTAGAGAGTGTCCTTTCCTGGTATCTTGACTGATCCTTAGCTGCTTCCCAGAAACTTGACTGATCTGGCTCTTTTGGCAGCTCAGTTGGTCTGAGTTTGTCTCTCTGTAGTTCTTACAGTGTGTGTGTGTGTGTGTGTGTGTGTGTGTGTGTGTGTGTGTGTGTTTGTGTTTGTGTATTTGTGTGTGTTGCATGCACCTATAATATCATCACAGCCTCTATAAAACAGCACCTCTATAAACACACCCACCATCTTTCCTTGTGTGTGTTTGTAAGAACACTTACTGTGAGCTCTACTCTCCTACCACATTTTAGTGTGCATTGTATTGTTAACGGTAAGCCTGGAGCTGTGGAAATGCTCTCTGGATGCATTCAACTTGCATAACAGAAACTAGAACCTGCCAAGAAACAATGAATCCCCTACTCCCTCATCTCTAGCAGCTGCCAGTCTAACTCTGAGCCAGTGCTCAGTGCTTTATGTGTTAATGGGTGGAATCCAGCAGTGTTTGTCCCCTTGTAAATAGCTGACTTCACACAGCACAGCATCCTGCATAGCTACATCTGCCTGATTACAAACAGCAGACTTGCTATCTTTTGAGGGAATTTATTAGGAGTCCAGCAGAGTGTAGAAAGCCACCAGGACATTGTAACAGGCCGGGTGTCCAACAGCAAGGTGCTTTCTGCCTGCAGGGTGGAAGCAGTGAGCAGTATCAGAAACTGGGCATTGGATGTGTGTGTGAAGGGTGTGGTGAGTTTGGCCTCGTGCTACTTGTATTCTAATGTTAATTTGGATCCCCCCAAACTGCTTACAAGTGTTGCAAGAAGCTCCTGGGAACCTGCCCCCAATTGGTTCTGATTGGTAAATAAAAGTGCTAATAGCCAATAGCTGGGAAGGACAGACAGAGGCGGGATTTTGGAATTTCCTGGGTTTAGGAGGAGAGGAGAGGTGCCAGGCCTGAAAAGAGTGTGAGACAGACAGACAGACAAGCGTGGCCGCTGTGTGAAGGAGCTGGGAGAGCGGGGCCCAGAGAGGGGCCCAGTTGGGCAGTCCTCTGGGTCCAGAGCAGCCAAGATAGAACACAGAATTTAGTAAGTAATAACTCGGGATTAACTTCATGGAGGTTAGGCAGGGGCTCAGCTATAGAGCTGTTTAAGGCTCTATATCAAAATACAAAAGCTCTGTGTGTCTCTCATTCGGGAATGTAAACCACTGATGCGGGTAGTGAATCTGCCGACGGGGTTTATTTTTTAAATATTTAATTCTTCAGTAGGGTGTTGGTGAGGGTGTTGTACAGAGGAGTCACTTAGCCGGGATGCCATGACCTTTGGTAAAGAAAGAGAGCTAGGTCAAGTTAATCCTGTGGGGAGAGGACCTGGGGGATAAATGCCCTGACTTCTTGCTGCCCTCCCAGGAAGGCCTAATGGTTCATCCGAGAGGTTAGGCTCCCAGGAGAAGATGCACATCCCAGAGCTCCTGGGAAGGGACGCACAGTTGTTCCTCAAGGTAAACTAAAGGCACATCATACTTGCTACGTGCTTCTGAGTTCCCGCCTTAAAAGGTGGATATCCTACAACCCTGTGCTGTTTTGATGCAAGGAAATTCGTTCACGTTCCCTGGAGTCCAACCATAGGAATCCCTCTGAGACACAGCACAGCCATATGTCCTGTGGGGCCTTGGTGTCAGGACTACCCTGCATAGGTTCAAAACTGAAGGATGTCCAAGCCTCCTATTAAAAACAATGTTGCATTTACACCTGATTGAATTGTTTCTTCCCTATACATGAAGTCATCTTAGGTTACCTAGGACAAAATAAATGATACAATAAAAAATTCCGATAATATATTGGTTAGGGACAAGAAAAAAAAAGTCCACACAAGTTCAATGCATAGTTTTTAAGCCATTTGCTCACAGGGGCTCCTTTAATGAGCACCTAGCCTGGCCTTCTGTCTCCTCTTCCTCAAGCTCCTCCTGTGAGATGGCCCTCTGCCAATTCCTTGCACCCTATACCATGTTATCAAGAAAACCTTATTCTCCATCCATTGGATTCCAATACCACCCTGCACTGGCATCGTGTACTCTGATTGGGCTAGTCAGAGATCAGATCGGGGGACATGAGTTGTGAGTGACACGCTGGTCCAAGTGTGGGTGGGCTCTGCAATATGAGAACAATATGACCTTGGTGGGTGCAGTGGATCACTGTCATTGTCACCTTAACTAGTTTAGAAGCACCTAGATGACACACCCCTGGGTATGCTTGTGTTTTTAGAGGTTCAGCCAAGAAGGGAAGATCTATCCTGAATGTGGGCACCACTAGCCTATGGGCTGGAGTCCTGGATTACGTAGAGACAGGGAGAAGGAAGTGAGCAGAGAACCAGTGCGTCTCTTTCCGCCTGCTAACGGTGGATACATTGTGACAAGCCACCTGTTTCCGGTTTGATTGCTGTGAAGAGACAGCATGTCCATAGCAACACTTACAAAGGAAAAGACATGATTTGGGTCTGGCTTACAGTTTCAGAGGTTCAGTCCTTTCCTGTCATGGCAGAAAGCATAGTGGCATACAGGCAGACATGGTGCTAGAGGAGGAGCTGAGAGCTCTACATCTTGATCCGAAGGTGGAAGGAGACTGTGTGCCACACTGGGTGTAGCATGAGCATAGGAGACCTCAAAGCCCACCCTTCCTCCAACAAGGCCATACCTCCTAATAGCGCCACTCCCCATGGGCCAAGCATTCAAACACATGAGTCTGGGGGGGGGCATCCTTATTCAAACTGCCATAGCACCAAATCTCCTGCCACCATGCCCTTCTGCCATGATGAGCTATATCCCTTCAAACTGAGCCAAAAATAAACCCTTTCTTAGATCGTGGCTGTCCATCTGGTATCTTATCACAGCCGTAGGAAAGTTATTAAGGCTGGGGATGTAGGGACACGGAGTCACATGGTGACAGACGTTTCCTCACATGATAACTTGCCTTTGACTCCTCTGATGTGAGAAAGTTTTAGGAGAAACATGGAGGCCACAGACCCAGGAGACCTTGACAGACAGTCAGGCATGTTGCTAGAATGTAAGAACAAACCTGCTTTTATTGAACCTATTTTCATGGTTGCCTTCTATTTGTGGGAAATTAATCTAACTTTATATTTAACTTAGTAATGTCATGCTATAGTTCGAAAAATAATAAGGTTATTTAAATGAAAACAGAGAGACTCCTTTTAAACTCCAACTGGCAAGCAAATGTGAAGCAGTCGTGGTGATGGGTGTGTCTGGTAGACTGGAGATTCACTTGGTGACTGTGGTGACTTGGTTTGCTCCCCAGGGCTGCCTCTGCTTTCACTTCAGCCCTTTACAGTGGTCCATCAGCTTCCTGTGGCCACAGTAACAAATCCTTACAAGATAGGTGACTCAGAGCTCCACACATTCATCCTCCCACAGTTCTGGTGGCCAGAAGTTTGACTGTGCTCCCTCTCAGGGATCTGGGGAGAAGCCTTCTCATCCTCTTTCAGCACCTGGCATCCGCAGGCTGTCCTGGGACAGCCGATGTTTAAGCACCGCCTCTTCTTCTCGTCTGTCTCTCTTACTAAATGGACAGCTCATTGTACGAGCTGTGTTGAAGCGGCTGACACGGGCATATTTTTGGCTCAGAGTCTGAGGCGCAGGGAAGTGATGGCAACGGGAGCGGGAGGCATCTGGTCACCTTGTACACAGTTAGGAAACAGAGAGAGGGGAGTGCCGGTATGCGATCCGCTTCCTCCTTGAGCTTCAGTTGCAGCCCCAGACGACAGAATGATGCTGCCCACATTCAGGGTCAGTCTTCCCACCTCCATTAACTTAAACTAAACGGGCCCTCACAGGTAGGCCAGGAATCTGGTTTTCTAGGTGGTTCTAGAGCCTGTTAAGTTGACAACGCTATTGACGACCCCGCCCAGAAAGATGGAGCTTTGTCTGTTTTGCCGGATCTGTCTCAGATTCTGTATGCGCTGGTGAGGGATGCTCAGAAGACATACAGTGGCCAATGAGTACATGCATTTGGGGTGTAGGATGAAATGAGGCAGGATGAGATATCAGGCCCGGAGATTCCCAAAGCTCTGCTATAAACGGGCATCCATCCCCCAAAGGTCCTGGTTTGACATCCTTTATCTCCCGGATGGTATTATTGGGAGCTGGCAGAACCTCGGGAGAGGTCCCTAGCTGCCAGGGGCACACCTTTGAAGGGGACTATGAGATTTCAGCCCTTCCTGTCTCCCTTTGCTTCCTGTTTACTAGTTAGTTGAGCAGTTTTGTCCCATCATGACATGCTGCCTTGTCAGAGACCCAGGGCCCTGGACCGCCCGTTTTTAGACTGGAACCTCCCAAAAAATCACAAGCAAAATAGTCATTTCCCAGGGTGGGAGGTGCTCAGTGTGCAAGAGTACTTGTAGCGTAAGCATGGGAACCTGGGCTTTGAACCCCAGCCCCATAGAAACAGTTGGGCTTGGCTGTACGCCTGTAATCCCAGACAGCGTGAGGGAAGGGGCAGAAATAGGAGGATCACTGACCGGAGTACAAGTCTGCCTAACTTGGAGACATCTTAGTTCAGTAAGGAACTGGTCTCAAAAAAAAAAAAAAAAAAAAAAAAAAAACCCAAAGCAAAGAGCAATAAAGGAAACACCAGCAACCTCCGGCTTTCATGTATGTGCACACACACACTCATCCACATGAGCATAACATACACCACCACACACAGAGAAAGAAAGAAAAGTCAACTCAATCTCTTTATACATTAAGCAGTTTCTGAGGGGCTGGAGAGGTAGCTCAGCAGTTAAGAGCACTGTTGCTGGGATTGGGGATTTAGCTCAGTGGTAGAGCGCTTGCCTAGCAAGCACAAGGCCCTGGGTTCGGTCCCCAGCTCCGAAAAATAGGAAAAAAAAAAAAAAGCACTATTGCTCTGCAAAGGGCCTTGGTCGGGTTCCCGGCACCCACATCGACCGCCCGCATCTGGCGGTTCACAACTGTCTGTGACTTCAGTTCCAGTGGATCTGTCGTCATCCTCTGGCTTCCACAGGCACGGCATGGAAATGGTGCACACACACACACACACACACACACACACACACACACACACACACACAGAGAGAGAGAGAGAGAGAGAGAGAGAGAGAGAGAGAGAGAGAGAGTTAATTTTAAAAGACATTTCCAAATGGTTTCTCTGAACTCCAATTTCAATAAATTCTAAATAAACCATCAGTGACTTTTTTCTTTTGCATTTTTAAAGTAAAACAATTTCATTGTAGCCAAACAACAACAACAACAACAAAGGAAACGAGAAACCCAAAACACAATAGGAAGACATTCACCGAGCAATTCAAAAAGATCTTTCTCAAAAAGCGACTTTGCAGGGGCCTTGATCCCTGGTGTGTCTGTCCTGCAAACCAGGGAGGAAGCTCACAGTGTCCAGGATCCTTCTTGGTGACACTTGGAAGCCCCTCCATCCTGCAAAACCACACCTAGTCCTTGCCAAAATTCAGAGAAGAACACTGAAACTAGTTTCCAACTTGGAACGCTGAGTTCTGAAATGGAAAAGGCCCCTCTTCTGAGAATCTCGGGCTCTTTCTGCTGCTGAAGGCTTTGTCGAAGTCAAGCCCCTCCTCTCACTGGTGAGGAGATCTCCCAGCCCAGCCCCCATCTCTCAGAGAAAGAACAGAAACCTTGTTCGTTCGGCCAAGCTCGGAGTTTGAGCACCTGGTCCTTTCAACTGTGAGTCTGCAGCCAGTGCTTGTGGGCTGCAACAGGAAGGGCGGAAAGATCTGCCCCTGGGGAGCCTGGAAGAAGGGGCAGCCAAGAATGTGCTAGAGAACTCAGCCAGCACCCTGGGGGGGGGCGGTTAAGGGAGGGAGGTGGGTAGGAGGGAGGGACCCTAACTTCCTCTGGAGTGAAAATGGCTTGCTTGGCAGCCCAGGAGTCTGGTGGCTTCTCCTTGGTTTGTGGAAGCACAATTTAATACTACTTTTCCCCCAGCGTTCTTCCCGGGACTTGGGGGACCGTGAAGTTGACAGGCCCAAACAGCTGCAGTTCTGCTCTATGTGACCTTGCACACATGACCTTGTCTCCTTAACTACAGTTTCCTGTCCGTAAAATGGGCTAATATTAATAGTACCCCTGGTGGCGAAGGCAGCCCCCTCTAGGCTGGGTCTCCACTGTGGCATTTGCACCCCATGTCTATTCCCTTAGGCCAAAGGCCCCTCAGTCTAAGCAATACTGTTCTTGGAGGAGGAAGGGAGAGTGAGGATTGTTCCTCCCTCCCTCCAAGGCTCCAGTTCTGCATGCCTAGGTGGGTTCTCTCATGAGACCTGACCCTCTGGCCTTCTCTTCTCTGGCTTCCCTAGACTGTGGTCTATTCTTGGGTCACCTGCTCTAACACTTCTGGGCTGTTTATACTGATTGGAGGAGGGTCTCAGAAAGATGAAGATCTTCACCACCCTCCCAAGGTCCACCCTAGACCTTGGTGGGGGTTCTCCTGTGCAAGGATGGAGGGTTGTAGGCAGGGGGTCTGCAGGATCCGTCACGTCACCGCTGCAGCTCAGACTGACACCATCCCTTTCCTTTTGTGAAAAGATCCACAACCCCCTAAACCTGCACATTCACTCACTTCCCTGTCCTCCCTTCAAGCCTCCAGGACACCCCCACACCCCCACCCCAGCTCACTGTTCCTCTGGGATAGGACTGGGGACCCTTTCATGCCCTCACCCCAGGGTTTTACAGGCTGTGAAGACAGCCAGAGGCCCCTGCTGTTCATTAATGACTTTCAGACACAGCATGGAGCCCAACTGGACAAGGCAGGACAGCAGGAGGCCAGTCTGGGAAAGTGGGGGGTGGAGAGAGCTACCAGGGGAGTTGAGAAGACACAGGAGACACAGGGTCCTATAAGGAAGATCCAGTTGTGTCTGCTGAGCTGCAGGGGTTGCCTTGTGTGCCTTTGGCTCCTTCGTTAACGCTACCTAGTGCTCCACATGGCCATCTGTGGGCACTGCTCTGAAGATCGATGGTGTCTCTGTGGCTTGCTTGCACCTCATCTCATCTGCCTCCTCTCAGTGTGTATCTCCTGTAGGGGGCGATCCCCCTTCGCCTCTCCTCGGATCTCTTCGTGGTAACTTTGTGTCTATGGTCCCTTATGGTACACACCCCTACCCCACAACTCTCCTGGGGTCAGGGCACCACAAGCCAATTAGGTCTCAAGCTAGGATCCTCATGGATTCAGGCAGGCCTTGTGAATGGACCCCTTTGTTAGGAACCACCCAGATTCCAGAACCAGGTGCTCCCCCAGCCAGCCTTCAGTAACTGTGCCAGCAGCCACAGAAGCAGACAAATGAGATACTTGTGTCCTTTAAAAGGTCCTGACCATCACAGCCCATTCTCTCACTTCTGTTCCTTGCTCTGTCTCTCACTCTGTCTCTTTCTTGTCCCTGCCCAGAGATGCCGTTAAAACACCACCATGATAAATCTCTTGCATGAAATATGTTGTGTGGTGTGTGATCTCTGCCATTCCTTGGCTTTGATTGGCCAAGGCACTTTTCTGCAGAATCCCTAACACCCTTGCCTCTAATCTCGCTCTGTCTCTGTCTCTCTGTCTCTGTCTCTCTCTGTCTCTGTCTCTCTCTGACTCTCTCTCTGTCTCTCTGTCTCTCTCTGTCTCTCTCTCTGTCTCTCTCTCTCTCTGTTTCTCTCTCTCCTTTTCTTTTTAGTTTTTGTTTTTCCAAGACAGAGTTTCTCTCTGTAACAGCCCTGGCTGTCTTGGAACTTGCTCTATAGAGCAGGCTAGCCTTGAACTCACATAGATTCGGCTACCTCTGCTTCCTGAGTGCTGGGATTAAAGATGGATGCTACCACTGTTGGCCTGCCTCTGATCTTTCAAAGTTAGTATCTTTGGGACTACAAAAGTAGGACTGGTCCCCAAAGACTTTTACCCACATAAGATGATGCTAGGACTATACATCTTTTAGATACTATTACCCCTCGTAGAGCCCAGAAACAAATATGCTAATCTCTGATAGACCTGGTCTCATCCTACCCCAAAATAACTAAAGCAGTTGGTTAATGGTTTGAAACACGCAGACAAAATTATCTTGATTTGCTAATGAAATTATGGTACATCCAGAAATTCACAGGCGTCTTTTTGAAATACACTGCAAAAATCGATAAGAGGACTTAAGGATGAAATAGGATTTATTTTCAGCACTTGGGAATCAAACCCATGGGTCTTGTCCATGATTGGAAATAGAAAGGTATCAAACCCTTTCGAGAAAACTGAAATTGAACAGAGAGATCCAGAACATATTGAAAAAAGTCACATTCTTGGATAGCAAAGCACAATGTCATTAAAAATGACATTTCCCCATAAATTAAAATTTAAGCTTAAAGTGGTTTGGCTTCCAGGAGGGGTAGGGAAAAAGAGGCAAGGAGGAGGAAGAAATAAAGTTGAATGAAAGAATTTAAATGTTGGGGTTTGGAGAGATGGCTCGGTGGTTAAGGGCACTGACTGCTCTTCCAGAGGTCCCGGGTTCAAATCCCACAACCACATGGTGACTCACAACCATCTGTAATGAGGTCTCATGCCCTCTTCTGGTGTGTCTGAAGACAGCGACAGTGTACTTATATATAATAAATAAATAAATCTATTTTAAAATAATGTAAATGTTTAGAGCAGGACTGGAGAGATGGCTCAGTAGGTAAAGCACTTACCATGCATGCATGAGGAGCACATGGCAGCATCAGGCAAGGCGAGGTGGCACACACCTGTGAACCCCATACTCCAACAGTGAGGTTGAAGGAGATAGGAGAACCCCTAGAATTTCACGAGACAGCTTGCCACGCAAGAGACCTTGGCTCAAATAAAGTAGAGGATGAGGACTTGAAGTTATCCTCTGTACGCCACTCGCGCGCGCCATGATGCACACGTACCACAGTATGCTGCTCATGCCTGCACTCATATGCACACACATGCAAACACATCATACTCACAGTGTATACAGACTTTGTTAAAGTGATGGGGGGATTAATGAGAACAGCATGTTGGGAGCGGCTTGCATTTACAGTCTGGCACTGTGAGATGCGTGCTCTTCCCATGAACTGTTGGATTGCTGGAAGAGAGGCAGATGTCTTTTGCATCCAGCCAGAGAAGCACTGCCAGCCCAGCAGCTACAACTTCCCTCAAGGAGTCAACAGGAAGGTCCCAGATGCTCTCAGCCAGAGGAGGAATTAACATTTGGATATCTCACAGCTCTGCAACCCTGTAGGAGCTGGAAGAGCTCACTGTAGAATAGCAAAGACCTGCTCCCTCTACCTACAGAGTCACCCCAGTACAGGGCTTGATCCCACCGAAGCTCAGGAACCCTTCTGGTGATTGTGAAGGCCTCAAATAGACCATCGCCATAGTAGGGAGGAAAGGTGTGTAGGGGGCACTTTCTGCCTGTCCCATTGAATTATAGCCCTTAAACTCAGTTGGAAGTGTCCTTAAGTTCATAGTGTCAGCTATTAGTATAGCTGCCCCTAGTTTCATGTGACTGTTATGACAAACTACCACAATCTAGGTGGCTTAAATAGAAAAACTATTCTCTCATTCTTCTGAAGACCAGGTGCCTGAAATCCAGCATCAAAAAGTTGGTTCCTTCTAGGGGCTCTGAGAGAGAGACTCCATCTCATGTCTCTCCTTGTTTTGGTGGCTGTGAATAATTCTGGCATTCCCTTACTTGTGAACACACTGCTGAAACCTCTGATGCCCTCTTCATATGGCCTTCTCCCCTCTGTGTCTCCTACCTTCTGTAGGTACTTCAATTACTAATCCAGGATAATATCAAGTCCTTTCATTTGAGTGGCAAAACAAACAAACAAAAAACAAAAAACCCAACAAAACAAAACAACAAAAAAACCAAACCAACCAACCAACCAAACAAACAAACAAATAAATCATGTTCCAAGATTTCAGGTGAACATTTAATGTTGGGGAGCAGGGATGGGATGGAGAGACCTACATTCAACACACCACAGAGCTACAATGGGAATGTTGGTCCCAATCTCTACTTCCCATGAAGAACTGCAGCTGGAGTCTCTTCTTGGTCATGGAAAGGTGTGTTGTGCTTCGTGATGGGATAAGGTTGATTTCCTGCCTAGGGCAACTGGGATATTGAAGAGGCCACCAGATTGGCTCATTTCAAAATTTGCATTATGACTATGTACACAGGGCTGGGGAGACAGTTCAGTAGGTGCAGTGTCTATATGTCTTAGTTCAAGTTTCTATTCCTGTGCTGAAGCACCAGGACCAAAAAGCAAGCTGAGGAAGAAAGGGTTTATAATGTTAGCATTCCTCCTTGTCTCCACCCCACAGTTGCCTGGCAACAGCCAGGTATGCCTAACTCAAGATAAAGGGGCTGCTTGCCCCCTCTTCTCTCTCTCTCTCTTGGTCTCTTACTCTCTTACTCTCTCTCCCTCTCTCTCTTTTCCCATCTTTATTAAATTGGGTATTTCTTATTTACATTTCAAATATTATTCCCTTTCCCGGTTTCCAGGCCAACATCTCCTTCCCTTCTATATGGGTGTTCCCCTCCATCCTCCCCCCACTACCTCTCTCCCCCCAACAATTCCGTTCACTGGGGGTCCAGCCTTGGCAGGACCAAGGGCTTCCCTTTCCACTGGTGCCCTTACTAGGCTATTCATTGCTACCTATGAGGTCAGAGTCCAGGGTCAGTCCATGCATAGTCTTTGGGTAGTGGCTTAGTCCCTGGAAGCTCTGGTTGGTTGGCATTGTTGTTCATATGGGGTCTCAAGCCCCTTCAGTTCTTTCAGTCCTTTCTTTGATTCCTTCAACGGGGGTCCCGTTCTCAGTTCAGTGGTTTGCTGCTGGCATTCACCTCTGTATTTGCTGTATTCTGGCTGTGTCTCTCAGGAGAGATCTACATCCAGTTCCTGTCAGCCTGCACTTCTTTGCTTCATCCATCTTATCTAGTTTGGTGGCTGTATATGTATGGGCCACATGTGGAGCAGGCTCTGAATGGGCGTTCCTTCAGTCTCTGCTCTAAACTTTGCCTCCCTATCCCCTCCTAAGGGTATTCTTGTTCCCCTTTTAAAGAAGGAGTGAAGCATCCGCATTTTGGTCATCCTTCTTGAGTTTCATGTGTTCTGTGCATCTAGGGTAATTCGAGCATTTGTCCTAATATCCACTTATCAATGAGTGCATACCATCTGTGTTTTTCTGTGATTGGGTTACCTCACTCAGGATGATATTTTCCAGTTCCATCCCTTTGCCTACGAATTTCATAAAGTCATTGTTCTTGATAGGTGAGTAGTATTCCATTGTGTAGATGTACTACATTTTCTGTACCCATTCCTCTGTTGAAGGGCATCTGGGTTCTTTCCAGCTTCTGGCTATTATAAATAAGGCTGCGATGAACATAGTGGAGCACGTGTCTTTGTTATATGTTGGAGCATCTTTTGGGTATATGCCCAAGACTCTTACTCTCTTGCCCTCCTCCTTTTCTGTCATTCCCCTTCCCCTCTTTCTCCATGAGGTCATGGCCAGCTTCTATTCCTCTTCCTTCTCCTCTTCCTCTTTCTCCTCCTCCTCCTCCTCCTTCTCTTCCTCTCTCTCTCTCTCTCTCTCTCTCTCTCTCTCTCTCTCTCTCTTTCCCAACTCCCCTCCCCATGCCCTACATAAACTCTATTCTATATTATACCTAACGTGTGTGGCTGTACCTCATGGGGAAGGGATACCTCAGCATGGGCCCCACAGAGGCATCCCCTTCCACCTCATCATACCATGCCTCTATCAAACACATCCCTGGCTTCCTTTCCTTTTTACAGATCACAACATATCCAGCTTACACTTCCACATCTTAGTCCATCATTGAAGGGAGCTAGGACAGGAACTCAGACAGGGTGAGAACCTACAGGCAGGAGCTGATGCAGAGCCCATAGAGAAGTGCTGCTTACTGGTTTGCTCCCCACAGCTTGCTCAGCCTTCTTTCTTATAGAACCCAGGACCACCCTCCCAGGGATGGTATCACCACCCACCATGAGCTGAGCCCTCATCCATCAATCACTAAGAATATGCCCTACAGCCCAGTCTCACGGAGACATTTTCTTAATTGAGGTGCCCTCCTCTCAGATGACTTTAGCTTGTGTTGAGTTGACATAAAACTATCCAGTATCCTATGCAAGCATGAGTTCAGATTCCCATAATCCATGTAAAAGGTGAGCACAGCATCACCGGGGTTGGGAGAGGCAGAGACAGGTGGATCACACTCGGTTGTTGCCCCAATCAGTCTAGCTAAATTGATGAGTTCAGGGTTCAGTGAGAGACCCTGTCTAAAAAGATAAGGTAGAGAGTAACCCAGGAGGACAGTGACTTCTGGTCTCCGCATGTGCACACATGGGCACACGTATTCTGCACACACATGCAAATATATGCATGTGCCACGCAGAGAATCTATATATAGTGATGGAGAGAATTGCGGATGAGACATATTATTAGGAAGCATCTGAAGCGCAGGGGTGGGATGCTTCCCTGTGGGTTATTGGTCACAGAGGTCACGGGGGCCCCAGAGGTCCCAAAACAACTCAGGCTGTTGCCATTGCTTTTGGATGCCCATCAGAACAAGACTGTACTGCTGAAGATACCACCCATTTCATATGCATTGGAAGGAAATCAAGCTGGAACCGAGCTAGATGCTTCCTTCCTCTTTGTTGACTGGTTTTCATTGTGCTAGAAGGTGCTGTGCGGGCTGCTGGGGGTGGGGTGGGGTGGGGGATATCATCAAAAGCAGTGAAGCCTGTTTGCTTCAATACCGGTCTACAAGACAAAAGAGAGACATTGGTTCAATTGTGGCATGGTGGTTGGGAGGTAACTGAGTTTGAAGCCTGAGCTGTAAGTGGGAATCCATGCCTGGCCCTGTGAACCTGGGATGATGAGTCAGAGGTTTAGAGCACTGCCTGCTCTTCCAGGGGCCTGGGTTTCAAATCCTAGCACCCACATGGCTACCAAACAACTACTTGTAACTCAAGTTCCAAGGGATTTGATGTCCTCTTCTGGCTTCCATAGGCACAAACAGAGCACACAGACATACAACACCCATACTCATAAGACAAAAGTAAAAGTTAAAAGGCCCATGACTAGGGAGGTTATGGTTATAAGGGATAGCTACTGTTATTTTTCTAAATGGATAGTGTCTTCGTCAGAGTTACGGTTCCTGCACAAACACCATGACCAAGAAGCAGGTTGGGGAGGAAAGGGTTTATTCAGCTTACACTTCCACATTGCTGTTCATCACCAAAGGAAGCCAGGACTGGAACTCACACAGGGCAGGAAGCAGGAGCTGATGCAGAGGCCATGGAGGGATGTTTCTTACTGACTTGTTTTTCCTGACTTGCTCCGCTTGCTTTCTTATAAAACCCAGGACTACCAGCCCAGGGATGGCAGCACCCACAATGGGCTGGGCCCTCCCCTCTTGATCACTAATGGAGAAAATGCCTTACAGCTGGATCTCATGGAGGCATTTCCTCAAGGGAGGCTCCTTTCTCTGTGAATACTCCAGCTTGTGTCAAGTTGACACACGAAACCAACCAGTATAGATAGTTTGTCAAATTGCCTTATAAATATTCCGAATTGTACCGATAATTCGGATTAGAGTTGCCCCCAACCTTTGCTGGGGAAGCCTGTTTTTGCAGAGGACATTGGTTGATGCAGAGATTCATAATTGGCCAAAATGCTGTGACTAAGTTACTGCTGAGTGCTCAGTCCTAAACAAGACAGCTATGTCAATTCTTCCGAGGCTCAGGAAACATCAAAGAAGAGGGAACAGAAGGGACTTAAGAGTCAGGAGATGGGACAGAGGGCTGTGAAGTGCTGTAAAGACAGCATAAGATCACAGCAGCTATGATTACCTGCCCAAGGCCAAGCTTCTCAATAGTCCATCGTGGATAGGGGCAGGGCTCAGAGCTCCCACCTCTCACCGAGGAGCTGTTGGCAGTTGATGGCTACTGGGGGGAAAGTGACTCATCTTTCTGCAATGATGTGGACACTGGTAAGTTGCCCGTACTCTGGTAAATAGCCCCACACCCAGACTCATGTGAGAAGCCCTAATTAAATTTAGTAGATCATTAGAAAAAAGAAGACATGACAGGAGACTGGCAAATAGAGGGAGACATGTGAGGACTTGTTCTGGGGAACGGAGGAGACGAGAGAGTAATGGGGACAAATATACAAATTAGGTCAAAATGTATCACATGCATGTGAGGAAAGAAGAAAAAGTCTATACGGATTCAAACGATGTGCTCTTGGACTCAGTACCAGGCTTATGCTCCTGTGAAGGAACAGGTGGATCCCATTGAATTGGGTTAGAATGAGTTCAATCAGATTGAACTTAGTAGTAAGTTCAATTTACTTAATTTAATAGTAAAATGGCAAGAACCCAGAAAAATAAAGAGCCCAAAGAGGGTCTTAAAATGGCGTAAGCAAAAGTCAAAAGTTTAATTTTACCGTAGTCATCTCTACAGTTGTTTTGCTGATGACCCACACTTTTCTGTTTCGGCTCGAGGATCTTGGTTAGCTTTAAACATGAATGGAAAGGGTCTTGTTCTACTCTGAGCTCAAAATATATTCTTTTCTTCTTTTAGAAGTACTGCTGGTTTCTCTTTCGTGCTTAAAGCTGTGGTTCATTTCGGGAACTTGGTGTGGTGGTGGATGCCTACAGTTCCTGAGATGAATGAGGCAGGGGGATCTAGAGTTTGAGGCTAGTTTGAGGGTAAAAAGTATTTTTGCTTATTCATAGACAATATTTGAAAAGTAACAAAACGAGCCGCATACTGGGAGAAGGTATTTATAGACTATATTACAGGCAACTAGAATATGGAATACGTTGTTTTAAAAAAAACCCCACAAAAAACCCCTACTCATCAAAAAGAAAACAATATACACTCCCCAATTTTTTAAAAAATAAAACTGGGGAAAATCTTCATAAGGGAAGTGCAAATCAAAATCATGACAGGTCGCTACGTGCTTGTTAGCATTGCTAAGTTAATTATGTTTTAAAGATGTATTTATTTTTATTTTATATGAATGAATGTTTTGCCTGCTTGTACATGTGTGCACTATGTGTGCCTGTTTACCCTGGGTGCCAGAAGAGGGGCTGGATCCCCTGGAACTGGAGTTACAGGTGGTTATGAGTCACTGTGGGAGTGCTGGGGACTTCGGTAAGAATAAGTGTTCTTAACCACTGAACCACCCTCTCCAGTTCCCAAGTATTCTTTCTTGGTTTAATCTGGGCAGAGGTTACATGGGACTAAGAATAAGTGTACCAGAAATGGACTTGAGACTTGAGAATTTTACTCTATGTAAACTACCTCTCCCCAATAAGAAAAAACACAAGAGCCAGAGAATGAACAGAGCCATGAAGACAGAAGAGTATGTTTTCTTTTCCTTTTTCTTTTATTGGGATTTTAAAATTTTACATTTCAAATGTTATCCCCTTTCCTGGTTTCCCCTTCAGAAACCCGCTATCCCACCCCCCAACCCCGGCTTCTATGAGGGTGCACCCCCACCTACCTACCCACTCCCTCCCACCTCCACACCCTGACATTCCCCTACACTGGGGCATCCTAGCCTTGACAGTACCTAGGGCCTGTCCTCCCGTTGATGCCCGACAAGGCCATCAAGAGTACATTCTTGAAAAGGGCCTGACAGACTTCCAGGGAAACATGTAGTGGATACATGCCTACCAAATGGAACAACACTTGTACATGTGTTGTTCATATTTGCCTGTGCAGTTCATACGTCCTAGCACAAAGTTGCTTGGCCAACCTTTATGAACGTGAGTGCTTTTGAGTAGCTTTATGTACTGCTCATACCCCTGGTCTGTGAAATCTCTCATTCCTCCCATAGGGTAGCCTCTGAGGGACCAGTACTGGAGGAAACTGATTAGAACTGGACTCCCTTCTACCTTCAACAGGGAACTAACCCCTTCACTTTCTCCCTGGTGCTTCCCCTTACAGGCTAGCCTGTGGGAGGGGTGGGGGTGGGGGTTGTTCAAGATAGGATTCTCTGTGTACAGCTCTGGCTGTCCTGGAACTCACTCTGTAAACCAGGCTGGCATGGAACTCACGGGAGATTCACTTGCCTCTGTGTGCTACCGCCTAACGCCCCACACCATTTTCACTGGTGCTCTGAGCTCAGGACCCTCTCTTCTCCTTTCTCTGAAGCCCCTCTGTCATCCCTTACTTCAGATTCACTGGGTCCTGTGAACAAGGTCTGTAAATAGTGAAGGTCAGGAAAGCCAAGTTAGAAAGACCCTTCCAGCTTTAATCCTGGTTCCATGAGGCCTGAGCAGGGGTCTCAAGGAGAATGCACCCCCAGTTACTTCTCCTATCAGCCAGCTGTGGACATGGAGGAACAAGTGGGGTCAAGGAGTGGGTACCCACTGGCCCAGAGTAATAGCCACTCTGCTGGGTCCTCTATAGAGGTAGATGACCCCCTCATTCCTCTGTTTCTCTAGGAGCTTCCCAGGTATGGACTCTCTGTGAATCTGTCCCCATCGTGCAGATGTTGTGATGTGGCTGGGATATTTCCCAGCTTGCACCAGGCTTGAACTAGACAGCTGCTGGGAGGGTCTCACATTCCCTAAGCAAAAAGTGCTTCCCTAACATTCATTATCCCCTATTGCAGACAAACAGCTCTGACCTCGCCATCCCCATGGGCAGCAAGATCAAAAGTGTGATGCCAGGGAATAAATCAGAGGCTGGCTGAGGGGTAAGGAAAGCAGTGTGGCTCAGCAGGGAGGAAATGACGGGCGACGTAAACAAGCATGACTTCATGTGTCCCCACACACCCCTCTGAGGTCAGACAGACCCCTCCCGTCCCCTGGGCCTGATGTACATAGTTCTAACACGTCAGAGCTGTGATTTCTTGACCACACAGGCACATGGGCCTCCAGGGGAGGACACGCAATTTGTACACCCATGAAGCACAGGTCAGAAGGGCTGGGCATCTCTATGAGCCTTACTTTGAGCATTGAGAGAGTAAGGGGTGGTGGTTTTCGCTCCCTGATCTCGGGGCTTCATGGAGGAATATTCCATTACTACTTATCACATGTGGCCAGGAAGGAAAATGGGGAAGCCCCAGACCTCTGAGTGTCCAGTAGAAAGAGGAGGAGGAAGCTTTGGAAACGAATGGATTTTTCCACTGTGTCTTGAAGGAGCTTACCAAAAAAGATAAGGGAAAAGACTTCAGGCATGGAGAGCAGAAGAACCATCTGACAGACAGACAGTTGCAAAGGCCAGATGGCTGGGACCCAGTCAGTGTTGACCTGTCTGACTCTGTTTTGATCCTTTTTAAATCGGGAGTCATAGGCTCAGGGTGTGAGGTAATAGGGACGGCCCCACCCTGCAAGTTTCCAGTGATGAATACCTTTCAGCTTTCCCTCCACTTCCAGGCTCCAAAGTTCTGGCCGAGGGAGATGACAGGCTGATCTCACATAATCTTAGCTCTCTGAGTGTCCAGAATCCCTATTGTCAAGCTTTTCATTTTTAATTTTTAAAAAAGATTTATTTATTTTCATTTACCTTGGTGTTTTGCCTGCATATATGTCTGTGAGAAGGTATAGGGTCCCGTCCCCTGGAACTGGAGTTACAGACAGTTGGGAACGTCCATGTGGGTGCTGAGAATTGAACCTGGGTCCTTTGGAAGAGCAACCGGTGCTCTTAACCACTAAATCATCACTCCAGCCCCCTCCACGCTTCTGATCACTCATCCTCCCATGTCTAGACTTTCTGAGTGCTCCCAACTCTGACCATAAACTTCAGACAAGGTGGGAAATTGCCTACAGTGTCAGGCCTTGTGTGCTGACTTCAGTCTGGGTATCAAGGAGGAGGAAGGGGACTAATGGTGTAACTCCCGCTATGGCCTTCTGCCACCGCTGCCTCCATGTCCTCACCACCTGTGCTATGTTCATGATTGGTCAGTAAGGGAGAATGGCTTTTCCAAGAAAGGATTATAATTGACACCTATTTGGGGACCAAGGCTGGGACATAGCCCATAGGAGCTGTGTGTAGTGTGTGTAGTGTGTGTACATGTGTGTACATGTGTGTACATGTGTGTGTGTGTGTGTGTGTGTGTGTGTGTGTAGGGATGTCTCAATCTGACCCAGATTGTTGGTGGCATGGTCACAGCAGTGGCCCAACCCTTACCATGAAGCCGGTAAGGTACAGACACAGCTATCTGCTGGAGAAGCATGTAACTGTCAGAGATTGTGAGCAACTGGGGAGACCCTTGTCAGAAGGGTTGGCCACTGGCCAGGTTCCAGCCACAATGGCTTTATCAAAGTATGGATCCCATGTCGCTGAACCACAGTGCTGTTCCCTCTCTTTCTTTAAAAACCTGTGTCCTCCGCTCTTTTGGCACTTGACTTATACAAAAAGGTACTGAGGCCTGGCTGCCATGACTGCCAACAGGAAGTAAAGACATATTCAGCACCCTCTATTTCTCCATCCTGGGTCAAGCGCAAAGCTAAAGGTTTGCTGGGGCCACCCTGTTGTGAAGGTAAGAGGAGACCCTCACAGTATCATATGGATACTTAGGAAGGGTCTTCTAAAGCCTCAGACTGGACCTCAGAGTCATCCCCCAACCCACTGCACCCCCACACAAAGGAGACTTGGGCAGGCAAGAAAACGATTTGTGAGGCCTAGGTTATCCTGGGGCTATTCAGATGTGGCACTGACCAAATGCATGGGAGTCTCTCCCCATCACCCTCCATCTAGCTCCAGGGCTATCCAGTAGACCTCATTGGAAGTGGCAGGCAGACAAGTTAAGACCCACTGTGTAATGATGTCTCTTTTTTCCCCTTGTTGAGACTTTATTAACAACTTTCCACTGGAAAGGAACCTATAGTTTAGGGCAAGTTTTAAGATATGCTTGATGATCAAATAACTCCCATGTATGCTTTGGACATAATTGTGCATCTTACCTCTGTAAATAGGTACATATAATTCAGAGACGAGAGCCATATGAAGGCTTTCGATGGGTAGGTCATACTGTGTCTTCAATACCTGTATATGATTTGATATTAGGCAGAGCTCATTTCAAATACAGGTATGGCTATTAATTCGGTGACTGGAGGCCTTTATGTTTATTTTCTGCCTTACTTTTCTTCATAAAAGAGGGACTAATGTAGTGACTAGAAAGTCTGCTGCGAAGGTTATATGGAGTTACAGTCAACGATGCTCTGTACAGTGCTGTCCATGGTCACCTCTACCTTGCTTGAATAGATGGTGCTCAGTAAAGCAAGCATGTGTTTTTGTGGTTTCTGTAATTTTATGGTCATGGTAGATTGGCAATGCAGACCATACTGGAAGAGTTCCCTGTGATAATACCAAACGAAAAGTTGTCTTCACCATTGTCGATGTGAAGATGAGTGGCAGAGATTACAAAATCAGGACTAGGTCCGGGCAGCGCTACTACTGATTACACCAGAGGGAAAACTGGATCTTTCGTGTAAAGACAACATGGTGTTGTTCCTTTAATTAGAAACTCCACCCTTCAGACCTATGGAAAATTTAATTTGTGAGGCTTTCAATTGGTAATTTTTCTAGACACGTAGGATGAATTAGAAGCTCGAGAGTGTAGTAGCAGTTGAGACAAAAGAAGCTCCAGATAGTCCACATTCTTCATTCCTGATTCTCTTCAAGCCAAAGACGTCTTCTCTTAAGGAGGCTGCTCCAGTCACTTCTCCAGCTCCCAGTTGACACACTGAGGAGGGGGCCTGGGGGAGGGGGATTGGGACAATTGACTTGGAGTCAAGGTGACTGTAGAAGGACATGAGGTGCCCGTGCTTGCAGAAAAGCACAAGAGAATCAAGAATTGTTAAATACAGAGGAATCAGTTGCATACAGCCCCTTGGTTAAGGGTAGAACTGTGTCCACCTTCCCCTCTCTGCCCTGGGATTTTGTTGTTTGAAGCAGGACATGTCTTGTTCGTGCCGTCACTCTCTGTGAGTTCATATGTATATCAGGAAGACATATATGTGTTATTTACTACTTCTGGCTCTTACAATCTTTCTGTCTCCCCTTTTGCAAAGATCCCTGGGCCTTGAGGGGAAATGTTTGATAAAGACATCCTGTTTAGGGCCGAATGGAAGCTGCTATTTTTAAATTTACCCCGTATGTAGGCTGAAATTTCCCACAGCAATTGTGATTCTAAGAGTAGTACCATTCCCAGATCAAGACTTCCCTAGCGGGGCAGGCGAGCAAAAAAAAGAAAAAGAAAAAAAAAGACTTCCCTAGCTTTGGACTTGTTTTTAAATTATTTTCAGGGGGATTGGAGAGATGGCTCAGTGGTTAAGAGCACTGGCTAGTCTTCCAGAGGTTCTGAGTTCAATTCCCAGCAACCACATGGTGGCTCACAACCATCTGTAATGAGCTCTGATGCCCTCTCCTGGTGTGTCTGAAAACAGCGACAGTGAACTCACATATATAAACTAATAATTTTTTAAATTGTTTCAGATTCATTCATTTATTTAATGTGTATGAACATTTTGATTGCATGTGCATCTGTGTACCATGTGTGTGCCTGTATCTGCAGAGCTAGAAGAGGTCTTTGGATCCCCTTGAAATGGAATTATAAATGATTGTGAGCCTCTGTGTGAGTTCTGAGAAATGAACCCAGGTCCTCTACAAGGGGAACAAGTATTCTTAATCTTTTGAGTCATCTCTTAGCTCTAGACTCCTTTTTACATTCTTCCTTTTCTTCTTTCGTTTTGTTTTGTTTTGGTTTTGAGACAGAGTTTTTTCAGTGTAGCTCTGGGTGCTCTGGAAACTCTTTCTGTAGACCAGGCTGGCCTTGAACTCAGAGATCTGCCTGCCTCTGCCTTCCAAGTGCTGAGATTAGAGGTATGAGCCACGACTGCCTGTAACTCCTTTCTTTTGATTTCTACAACATCCCCTCTTCTCACTGCCCCGGGCACAGATTCTGTGACTTTGTGAATGAGCTGGTAATCTTCATGTGCAAGCTGACTGGGAGGCTGTGCAGAGAGAGTTAAGATATTGTATGTGGTTGCTCAACCCTTGTACGTTTCCTGGAAGCCCAGAGCCAGGACTGTACCTCAGCCAGTTTTTGAGACGATGACACGTTACTCCTGATTATGATGTTTTGTGTACACCCAGGTCAATAAGGCCACTTCTACGTCTTGGGACTTGCCAGCATCGATTTGTGCAAACATCAAGATAACCCATACATCTGGTTTCACTGGTGGGGTCTTGAATTTTATTTGCCACAGTATGCTGTGCTTATGAGAAGCCCTTGTTGGAGCTTGTAGATTCTGAGACTTGAGTGGCTTCCCTGGGTGAGGGCATCTCACAGGGGTCACTGCTACAGAGCCAATGTGACCTGGGTAACCCCAGTGTAAGTAGAGATTGATTCATATGCTTAATCTTTCTTCTAACACAAATCTTCCTGCTTCTGCTTCTCCCCATGCCTTTTTCCATAATAAACTTCAGCCTTGAGTGTAACCTGACATTGAGTCGTGGGAGCTCCTTTAGTAAAATTATCAAACTGGAGTCTGATCTCAAGACCCTCTCCCTTCCAAAACAGAGGGTGAGGGGGAAATTTCAAAAGTGTCTTACTTGCCCTGAGGTTATCCTCAGCAATGGTGGTCACAGTTAGCATCTCTGTGAATTCATTCTGTTCTGATTGACAATCCATTGATCTCATTCTTGTCTGTGACCAATGGTGGGTTTTGACTTGGCCTTCTATCCTTCCCTTACTAAATTTAACATTCATTCCCCTGAGATGCTTCACAGCCAATCTCTCATCAGAGCATCCCTGGTCAGGACAAAGTCTTCAATAGGTGGAGACATGAATTACACACACAGTTGACCAATTCTTGGGGGCAGCCTCCTCAGAGGGGTGAAGCTTATCTATGATTTTTGACGTGTTTTCTTCTTGTCGAAATTCATGTCCAAATGCGATTCCCACTGTGTGGGTCTTGAAAGATGGCAGGCCTGAAGAGGTGATAAGCAGGAAGAGGGACAAATGAAAATCTTACTGGATCAGGGGTGAGGCCATTCCCTTGTTTTCTTTCCCATGCCCACCCTTCCCCTTCCTACTATGATACTATGCAGTAAGAGACCCTCACTGCTATGACTGCCTCATTTTTAACATTCAGCCTTCAGAACCATGAGCTGAATAAACTTTTTTTTAGGACATTCTGTTATGACAACAAAAAATGGGAGTGCTGGAGAGATGGCTCAGTGGTTAAGAGCACTGACTGCTCTTCCGGAGGTCCTGAGTTCAATTCCCAGCAACCACATGGTGGCTCACAACCATCTGTAATGGGATCTGATGCCCTCTTCTGGTGTGTCTGAAGACAGCTACAGTGTACTCATATAATGAATAAATAAATCTTAAAAAAAAAAGAAAGAAAATGGAAGCATATGATGGGTATATTCTTCAGGCAGGAGCCCAGACTCTCAGAGACAGAAGAACCTAAGAAGCTATGAGGTTTGAGTGGACAGACATACCTCCCTTTTGAAAATTATGGGCCCTGAAACCTGGATAAGACAGTAAATATTGTTTAATAAAGAGTGAATGAAAGTCTTGTTCAGGGGCAAGGACCCAGAAGAAGTCTTTCCAAAACATAATGGAATTTTGGGTTTGATTTCCAGCACTGAAAAAAAAGAGGGAGAGGAAAGATAGGAAACAAAGAGGGAAGGAAAAGGAGGAGGAATAGGAGGAGGAGGACAAGGGTTAGAATAATAGGAAAGGAAGACAAAGAAAGGGATGAGGAAGAGAGATCTGTTGTTGTCAAAGCCATCAATCAAAGGATCCCAGGACCATACTCAGTCAAGAGTGGGCTGCATCAAGGGAAAGTGAACACAGGCCAGGGACTTTACAGAATATGAGATTGTGCTGGGCGAGTCTAAGGAAGGCTTTGGGGCCTGAAGGTGAGCTCTGGGCTAGGAGCCGGGAAGAAGCAGAAAAGTGATGGTACTATGTACCACATTTAAATTCTCTGTCCATCTGTCCATCTGTCCATCCATCCATCCGTCCATCCATCCATCCATCTATCCATCCATTCAAAGACACTTGGGTGGTATCCCCACCTTTTAGCAATTGTGAGCAATGCTGCTGTCACCATGGGTGTAAAAATATCTCAAGGTCCTGTTTTTTATTCCTTTGGATATATATTGGAAAGCAGACTTTCTGGGCTGTGTGTTGCTTCAATTTTGAGAGTTTTGGGGGACTCCGTTCTGTTTTCCCACAATGGCCATGGCATTTCTTCTTCCTACCAGCAGTACATAAGGGCTCCAATTTTTTCCACATCCTTGTTAACATTTCTTGTTTTCTTTTCTTTCTTTTTTTTTTTAAAGATTTATTTATTTTATGTATACGAGTACACTGTAGCTTTCTTCAGACACACCAGATCTCATTACAGATGGTTGTGAGCCACCATGTGGTTGCTGGGAATTGAACTCAGGACCTCTGGAAGAGCAGTCACTGCTCTTAACCGCTGAGCCATCTCTCCAGCCCCTCTTGTTTTCTTTTCTATTGTAGGTGAGGTGTAGCCCATTTGTGGATCTCATTTGCATTTCTCCAATACTTAGGGATGTTGCCTGTCTATTGTGTCCTGTTGGCCATTTACATGTCTCTTGAGGAGAAATGCCTATTCAAGGCCACCATTCATTTTGTACTTTGGTTCTGTGTTGGACTGGCTTTATTATAGTCTTCATATGACTCCTTTACCAGACATCTGTTTGGTGACTATTTCCTCTTATTCTATGAGTTGCCATTTTACCCTCTTAATAGTGTTTTGCTGTCTGTGTTGTATATTTTGGAAGCAAATCATCTGTCAGTCTCTCCCATGAAGCAAGCTACAGGATTTTCTTCATACCTACGTACCCTGGGGCAGAGACAAGGGTAAAGCAACCACTAATCAGCAAATGCAGGATATCCTGAAAGGGGAGACTGAATCAGAAGTGAATGGCAGAAGTGTTAGCAAAACATGATGGGAATCCAGCTAACCAAAGGAATTGTCAGCTCATACGTATATGAGTTTCCCCCCCAGAGCCTATAATCTCTCTATTGCTTATTGTCTCTATTGAGGTTTCAGAGCAGACACAGTTACAGGAAGTACAGGACATAGTCTCAGGATTCTAGTTAGAAACCCAGGAGGTTCATGGAGAGATGTTTCCCCACCAAGGTCAATGAATCCATGATAATCGGAAACAGCATAATTCTGGGAGTCAAGAACGGGTCTGGTGATCTTCAGCAATATGGTGCCACCCTGATCTTCAGGACAGCCCTTAAGGCTGTGGGAAAGAACTCTGAAAACGAGTTTAATAGATGTTCAAGAATACATAAATGAGTATAAGAACTGTTTTTTTATAGGCTTTCTCAACTATGAAAAAATATAACATGTCTGCCCCAGCAAAACACCATCCAACACAACTGAATTTCCAAAGAAAATAGAGATTTCCACTTCACAGGTGCTGAGGCAAGACCCATGGAAGGACATGTGATGTTTGGAGAGAGTATAAGTAGGACTCAATGGACCAGTGCTCTTGGTGTCTTATCTTTGTCTTTACTGATCTTCACTTTGGTGAGAGAGGCAGGACAGAGAACTCCTGGCATCCCTGCTGGTCCTGGTCACTTCTGCTGACTTGTGCCAATTCAGTGAAGCCTGACTCTTTCTGCCAGGTCATGCCACCACTGCTGATTTGTGTTTGCTCGCCTGACACTACTGAACTGGACTGCTGCTTTATATCCTGACAATGTAGATTGGATTTGCTTCAAAGAATTATTTCTAAACATGTCTACTTTCCCTGTATCCTACTACCTTTGGTGGGTGTTAGGTTAGAAGGAAGGTTAAAGCATTTAAGAACCCTTATTAAAAGTAGTATTTGAAAAATTGACGCCTACAAGATAGATGTGGCCTTATTGAAGGAAGTGTGCCACTCTGGGTTGCTTTTGAGGTTTCAAGGGCCCAAGTCCGGCCAAGTGATTCTCTTCTTCCTGCTGCCTGCCAATCTGGATGTAGAACTCTTAGTTACTTCTCTAGCACCATGTCTGCCTGAAGGCCACCATGCTCTCTCTACCATGATGATAATGGACTAAACTTCTGAAACTTTAAGCAAACCCCAATTAAATGCTTCCTTCTATATGAGTTGCCATGTTCATGGTGTTTCTTGACAACAATAGAACACTGACTAAGATGACAACCCAGACAGACAAAAGGAAGAATGTACATACAGGAACCTAAGGTCTCAGAGCCCCATGAAATTAGAAAAGGCTCTATTCCCAGGGTGAGCCTCTATTTCTTAATATGTAATGATGGAATATAGACTACTCACAGAGTGAAGATAGAAATCAAAATATTGAATGAGCACTGGGCCACAGGCATCAACATCCCTGTCTTGGTAATATTGAAGAAGAAGGAGGGGGAGGAGGAGGAGGAGGAGGAGGAGGAAGAGGAAGAGGAGGAGGAGGAGGTGGTGGTGGTGGAGGAGGAGGAAGAGGAAGAGGAGGAGGAGGAGGAGGAGGAAGAGGGGGAGGGGGGACAGTATTCATGATGACAATAATGGCAGCCAAAAGAATGTGCTTTAGGGTTGAGGTCCTGTGGAATCTGAGGCTGAGCTGGAAAGATCCTTGCTGCCTTGATGAATACCACATGGGGGTCAGCCCTGGCGGGGGGGTCTCTGGAGAGGGGAGGAGGGTCCTGTTTTGTCTTTATCACAGCACTAAACATGTCCTGAACTTGGGCAACAGTGCCCCTAAGCTGAATACTTCACACAATAGGGGGTTTATTTAGCTCAGCCTGTTAGAGATCAAAGAGCATGATGACGCTAGATCTATCTATCTACGAATGGTGGGCATTACAGTGGAAGTGTTTGAGAAAGGGAGAGACCACTCAGCAAAACAGGGCACCAGTAAGAAAGACAAAGCCTCCTTTGTAACAACCCCATTTTTGTGAGAACTAATCCCATTTATAAATCCAATTTCTCTCTTCAGAGGAAGGCGCCTCCATAATCTATTACCTCGTACAAAGCCTCACTGAAAGGCTTCATCACTTCAACACCACCACACTGGGAACAAAGCTTTCAGCCCGTGAACCTTTGGGGAACAGGACACACTCAGACCAAATCTAACCACAGCTATGAGTCGGCCAGGACGGTGCTGAATCCTCAACACCCACTCACCCAGAGTCTAACTCCTGACTTCCCAGCCTGACCACACCTCTCTTTCTAGGAGATCAGAGAAAGAATACATGCAACAACAGTGCCAGTCCCTGCTCGGGAGAGCCTACTTCTAGCTCAGCACAGTGTTTGAGTTCTATATGTCACCTCAGGCATTCTTTAGTGTTTAGCGTAGTAACCATGGATTGGTCCCAGAGGCCTCTACAGGCCAGCTTCCCTCTTTACCTGGAATGGCACTGAGCCTTGGAAATATTGACGCTGAGATAACGACAGCAGCTGCCACGGATTCCCTCAGTAGATTTCTACTCACAGTCAACCATCCATTGCTGTCAGTGGCACATTGCTTCTAACACCCTCCAAATAACACAGAGTGCGAATGCTCAAATCCCATATATACAATGGTATCCCTTGTTGCAGTAAAATTTAAAAAGCCTAACCTTTTATCCCTGCACTAGTGTGGCACCCGAGGGGCCGCATGACACTGTGGGGCACCCTTATCTCAGCGGCTCCATGCTGCCCCCAAGTACTCTCTGACCCAGGCAGTCATGGGCCATTCCACACTGGTCCTTCATGTCCTTCCGCACATGTGCCTTGCCACACTGGTCTCTAGTGTTAGCTCTCGCACCCGTGGGGCCAAATGGAACTAATCATAGTTTATGTCTGGTTAATATCTCTCCCAGTGGCTCTTTGCTAGCCGAGAATTCTCTGGTTACAGCTACCCAGTGAAATCAAGACTCGACAAACTGCAACCCAACAATCAGATTTATATGTTAAATTCTCAATCCACAATACATCCGCACAATAAACTCACAACCAATTGATAAGGATATAAACCGCCCACCTAGATAAGATAAATTTGCCTACAGAAATCCATCCCTTAAGAAATATACTTTACTACCTTGGCAATTCAAGACCACCTGGATCTGGGTCATTCTTCGTCTCCATCTTGATTCTCCTTCTCCTTCCCCCTCTCTCCCACCTTACAAAAACTTTGTCCCTGCCTTATTTTTTTTTACTGTCCAATCATGGCCTTGACCTAACTTGTGCCAGCCCTTACCTGCATATAGACATCAACCTACAATTCCTATGCACATTCTCCTGAATGCTATTTCTCTACATTCCTTGTAAATACTAACGTAATGTGAATGCTACGCAAACCGTTGCTGAACTGTACTGCTTTTGTGTCTAGTATTTCATACTCCTCCATCGTTATATTTTTTTAAAGATTTATTCATTTATTACATATAAGTAACTGTAGCTGTCTTCAGATAAACCAGAAGAGGGCATCAGACCTCTTTACAGATGGTTGTGAGCCACCATGTGGTTGCTGGGAATTGAACTCAGGACCTCTGGAAGAACAATCAGGGCTCTTAACTGCTGAGCCATTTCTCCAGCCCCCATCGTTATTTTTATTGTTCACCCCTCATAGTTTTTCGGTCAGCAGTTGAGCGAATCTGTAGATGTACAAGTCACGATTACCATAGGGCTGACTACATATTGCTGAAATACTTTGAGGTGCTCAAACCAATGCATATATTTTTTCTGGATACCATGTTCCCAGTCCCAGAGGACAACTGCTGGGGCTTGTTGTCTCTCCCTGAAGACCTTTTCTCTGTACTGTGCCCACTTTGGTGTGCACGAGGAGTATCTGAGTAAGCATCGTGAGTAGCGGAATCTGTCCATGATGGTTTTCAGCTCAATGTTTCCCACCATCCACCTGTATTATTGAGTGAAGCATATGTCAGCTTGTGGCTGCTGTCTTCCTCAGCACAAACACAGCCTTGTGTGGTCTGTCCTTCACTGAGAGTTCTGGGTGAGATTCTGCAGCTCCAGTCTGCTGTGGGCAGAGCAAACATTTGCACTTCGCCTTACACCCATACTTTGAAATCTATTTCCCAGGAAGAGGATAGTAAGAGGTGATACCTTTGAGAGGTAATTAGGCCATGATGGTGAAGTTCTTGTGAGTGATGCTAATCCCCATGTAAAGAGACTTATTATCATTATTATAAACTGCACAGGTCCATGTTCTACGCTTTATTTCTTTTTAACGTGCATTTACTCGGTGGTGGGGCGCTCCTATTATGACATGCATGAAGAGATCAGAGGATAACTTGCAGGAGTCTGTCCTCCCCTTCCACTGTATGGGCCTCAGGGATTGGATAGAGGCTGTTGGGTTTGGCTTTTTTTTTTTTAAGATTTGTTTATTATATATGAGTATACTACAGCTGTCTTCAGACACACCAGAAGAAAGCATCAGATCCCATTACAGATGGTTGTGAGCCACCATGTGGTTGCTGGGAATTGAACTCAGGACCTCTGGAAGAGCAGTCAGTGCTCTTAACCACTGAGCTGTCTCTCCAGCTCAATTTTGGCATCTTTACCACTGAGATATCTCATTGGTCCCTGTGTGCCGTACTTTTATGTGACTGACAGCATAGTGCATTTTTGTGCTGCAGTGGCACCCCAGACACATGGGTGGTACACTACACTCCCATGCTATGAGAGCTGCCATGTCATGTCCCTGGACAATGGGACTTTTCAGCTACATTAACCATCCTGTAAAACTGTCTTCATTCATATGTTCATCAGTGACCATTACATCATTATGTGGTATCTGACTGTCAGGGGAAAGCCCCAAATACTGTTACACCCTTAGTAGGTGTTCAATAAAAAGTTTTCCTTTCATTCCACATTCATCTTTAGCTGGAAAGAATTCACAGATGAATAAGCCACTTGCCACTGTCTCCTGTGGCACCGAGCCAATGAAAAGAGCCTTACTGACTGCTGAAAGCCAGGCACCAGGCCAAAGGAAGCTGCTGGTGGTGGTGTTTCCCTTGCAGGAAACATCCATGTTAGTATATCCAACAGCGACGCATCCAGATAGCATGGGACTCCAAATGTGGACAACTGATAAAAAGCTCTTGGTCCCACCTCTGAGGTGTGTGTGTGTGTGTGTGTGTGTGTGTGTGTGTGTGTGTGTGTGTGTGTGTTTGTGTGTAGGTATATGTAGTGGGATCACCTATGTCTGCATGTGTAGAGGCCAGGGGTCAATGTTGACTATCTTTATCGGTGGCTCTCCCCTAGTTTTTTGAGTCAGGGTCCCTGACTAGCTAGACTCCTGGCTAGCAGGATCTCAAGATCCCCCTGTCTCTGGTCCCCCCCCCCAAAAATATGTGCTACCATCTGGCTCTTCTGTGGATGCCAGGGATCAAATTCTGGTCTTCATGCTGAACACAGCAAGAACTTTACTCGTTGAACCACTACCGCAGCCCACCTCAGAGCTTTTCATGAAGAAAATCTTGGGCCTGAATCCGGAGAATTTGCTTCACAGTTGACTTCCTATTTTTCCGATAAAGAGGAGATGGCAAATCCAGTTAAAGGATGCCTACAGACAGGCCAGACAAACTGGGAAGGAGGAATGCTGTCCAAACACACTGACTCAGTTAATACAGTAAGTCCAAGGCAGGAGAGGGAAAGAGGATTTAAAAAGTGGAACATCCACTGTGACGTGTAATCCTTGCTTTGAATTCTGTGTGAGCAAGACACAAAGAGAAAGAGTTCTTATCTTGGGCATGATTGGGAAATGGCTCTTGCAAAGTGGCAAAGAGTTCTTGATTATTTACTGTTATCACGGCATGGTGACGCTATGGGGGAAATGTCCATTTGAAGTAATTAGGGGTAAAATGTAATCTGATTTTTGGAAAGAGCCATGAAGACAGACCGAAACTTTAATTATTTTGTGTGTCTATGTACTAGTGGCTTTTCTATTAGTCCAAAGTGTGAGCATGCTGTGCAAGCAACTGTTATTCCTGAAAATGAAGAACATGGTTACTCAAAAAGGTTTCCAAAGTTTAGTGATAAGAATAAATGCCAGCAATACGATCATGAAGCCATGTGTTGTTCTACTATTGATAATGAAATCATATATGCACGCAGAAAACTATTTGGCAATAAGCAGTGCGAACCTTAAAAGTATTCGTATCCTCTAATTCAAGGGCCAGACTTCTGGGAATGTACTCTGACTTAATTTGAAAGACAGGGGTGGGAGGTGGAAATCCTTCTCTTTGCATGGGAGTGGCTCTCTGAGTTACGTGTTTTGGCTTGATGGCATTAGACAGCAAAGTTCTGAGGTCTGTGTTGCAACTTGGAAGCCTGAGCTACAAGCTGGGAAGTGCGCGTACTGTGATTATAGCCAAGCGGAGGCATGTGTGCCTGGGACCCCCGCCAGTGGAAAGTCTGGAGGGGTGAGAACAGCTGAATCTTTGGAGAGAGCAGGGCTGGTCTGTGGAAAGTGGGAGACGGGGGGGGGGCGGGGGGGGGGGCTGGGTGGGGGGGGTGGGTTGGGTGGGGGGAGGTAAAAGAGACTTCGGGCCACTTTTGAACCTTTAGAAAAGGCTGGGGCTATACCATCAGGGCTGCAAGCAAGTAGGACTTAGTGTAAATGTCTACAGTGGCCTTTGAATATTACCTGGTAAGACTCTGGGTGGTGAAGTTGGACTTTTGGAGGTCCTGGAAGACTTTGTCCTCACCTTCCTCCTCCTCTTCATTCCCCCCGCCCCTGCCCTCTTTCTTCTCCTCCTCCTCTTTCTTTTTTTTTTTTTTAAATTTTTATTTATTTGAGTACACACTAGCTGTCTTCAGATACACCAGAAGAGGGCAGACCATTACAGATGGTTGTGAGCCACCATGTGGTTGCTGGGAATTGAACTCAGATCCTCTGGAAGAGCAGTCAGTGCTCTTAACCGCTGAGCCATGTCTCCAGCCCCCTCGTTCTTGTATATCTGAGATGGGACCTTATATTGTATCCCAGGCTGACCTTGAACTCAAAGTGATCTTCCTGCTTCAACCTCCATTGTGGCTTTGGTTTTACCATTGAAGCTTTAACAGTGCTCTCTCCGGAGTTGCCTAAAGGGCACCATACACTCCGCTACACATTGCCTAGCCTTCAGACTTTCATTGGAAATCCTAAAATTCTTGCCTTTGTGTGCTTGCAAAACCAACACCATGTGGATAATGAGAAGGTCCTCTAGCACCTCGAACTGTCGTATTCAGGTCCCCTGGACCATGACTGCAGTGGCTTCTGAGTGTCTGGGTGACTGAGCAGGGTAAAGCCAAATTGAATTCCAGGAAGTCCGTATGTGTCCGGGAATGGTGAAATGAGTTCTAGAGAATTTGTAGGTGGCCCTATGCAACTCCTGGAGTCCTGTCCTTCTCAAAAGAAGGTATTTCAGATGAGTTTCATATCCTTCAGGTCACAATGGGTGGGGTCTGATTTACTCCTGAGATGCCTAAAAGGTTTTTTTTTTTTTTTTTTTTTTTTTTTTTTTTTTTTTTTTTTACTGTCCCGATGCAAAGCACTTGGCTTCTTTCTAACCCCAATCTCTTCTGAAACCATGCCCCCCACTCCCCCCGCATGCCCCCGTCTTTAGACTAGTCTGATCAAACTGAAAGTTTTTCAAGTATCTCTGCTCTATTTTTACTCATAATCCTCAGGGTAGGAGTATCCAGCCACAGTGAAGCCACAGCCTGCATGCTGGGCTCCTCTGATACTTCCTGGTCAGATTAGTCAGCTTGTTACCTTAAAAGGTAACTTTTGCCTTCCACAAATTCTCAGAATGGATTAAATGGTGACAGGTTCTTTACCAGGACATAGCTTGAATGTTTTTATTTCAGTCCCCTGCAGAGTCTCTGCTCCCAGGCAAAACACACAGACTACCGTTTCTACACTGTATTACTACGAACATTATGGCATTTTGGGCTCCTGCTGGTGTTGCTGATTAAGCTGAGTTGACAGCATTCTAGGGTTTCTTTAGCCTTCATCTTTGAACTCCTCCAAATCCCTCCCCCAACCTAGCTCCAAAGGCTTAAGTATCACATGGTCAGGCTTAATCATAATGATGAATCCCCTTTGCTTTAACAAAAACACATAGCGGAAATAATTTACGTCACAATGAGATAGGATTTATTCCAGCTCTCAGTTTCAGAAGTTCAGTCCAGCCCATTGATTCTGATGTTTGGTGAGGCAGAATGTTGTGGTAAAGAAAGAGCATGTGACAAAGGGAATTTATTTTATCACATAAAAGAAGTAGTTACTTTGCCTTGAAGCTTTCGCCTATTGTAGCAGATACAGACCCTAATCTCCAGTGCCTCTACTAATAAGACCAATATTTTCCATCTCAGCAGCAGTCTGTTGTTTGGAAAGTTCTGGTCTGAGGGCTGAGATAAGTGTAGCATTTACAGCACATGTTTTCCTTGCCTTGAAATATGGTACTCATATTGTCTTCGTTAGGGTTTCATTGCTGTAAAGAGATCAAGGCAAGTCTTAAAAAAGAAAACATTTAATTGGGGCTGGCTTACAGTTTCAGAGGTTCAGTCCATTGTCATCATGGTGGTAAGCCTGGCAGCCTGCAGGGACCTGTGGTGTTGGAAGAGTCAGAGTTCTATGTCCTGATCCAAAGGCAGCCAGGAGAGGACTGTTTCTTCTGTGAGCAGCCAGGAGGAGGCTCCCTTTCCACACTGGGTGGAGTTTGAACATAGGAGTCCTCAAAGCCCACCTACACAGGGAGTGAAACATTTCTTCCAACAAGACCACACCCCCTAATAGTGCCACTAATCATGGGCCAAGCATATTTAAACCAGCACACATATATTTTCTACAATGCTGTTGTTGCCTAAAATAGGAAGGTAAAATCTAATATTTATTTTTGTGTCATGAGTGGATCTTTAAATCTCACCCACTCCATTACTTTTCTTCATTTAAATATGAATGGGTGGTTAAGAATTATCGTGAGGGCCAGGCATTGTGCTGCACAGCTTTAATCCCACTACTTAAGAGGCAGAGGCAGGCACATCTCTGTAACTGGGAGGTCAGCATGGTCTACAGAGTGAGTTCCAAGTCAGCCAGGGCTACACAGAGAAACCCTGTCTCGAAAAAGAAAAACAAATACAAGATTGTGAATTGGAGGAAACTTTCCATGTTAAATCAGAGGCTAAACCTAAGAAGCACACAAGCAAATAAAATAATAACTTGAAGGAGGGAAAGGCTCGCACAGAGACATACACACACATACAAAGACGTCTATTTTCATATCCTTAGGGAGATAGAACATCTGTGGTCTAAGAACAAAAAGTTTTATCTTAAAATAATAAAAAATATTCAGAGAAAATTTGCTTTAGAAAATAGAAACATAATCCCGGAAACACAAAGCTCGCTGAAGAGTTAGAAATATAAGGAGGGAAAAAAAATTCGGACAAAGGGGTTGGGGATTTAGTTCAGTGGTAGAGTGCTTGCTAGGCAAGGCCCTGGGTTCGGTCCTCAGCTCAAAAAAAAAAATTTTTTTTTCAGACAAAACCCAAAAACCTAAAAATGTGTAACTCAACCCCAGAGAGATGATGTTTGAAGAATAGAGGTATTTAAGGAACACAAAAACAAAGGAGACAAAGCAAAACAGGTAGGTCAATGAGTTTTCCAGAGTAAAAAGCACACCCTTTACAACAAGGGCTTTGCACAAGGAAAAGAGAGACAGCTATACATCGAGCTATAACATCACATTGTAAGACTTCAGCACTGCAAGTAAAAGGTGTGTATTGTGCACGGTCCTAGTCAGAAAGAAGGGGAAAGTTCTTTTAAAACTATCATCCCTGAGACTGTTTCGAATCGCTCAATGGCTTCTCAGAAGGATGAGACTAAAACACTTCCAGCTTGGATGCTGACATTCAACAGAACCAGCAACTGTGTCAGAGTCTGGATTACACATTTTTCAGAATGCATGTTCTCAAAGTAATTATCTCACGTGATTCTGGTTTCTACAGACTAATTCGCATGGTGCTTATAGGGAAGGGAATCGTGGGAAGGGAATCGTGGAAAGGGCTCCACGGGACCCAGGACTGAGTCTAAGCAGAAGAGAACCCCAGGACGATGATTCCTCAGTCTACAGTGGTTGCCCTTTAGGGCGCTGCCCTTGGCAGAATTGCTTCCCCTTTTTACCACACCCAAATGATTAAGATGTCAGCTGCTAAATACCCTCTCTTTAGACCCATAGGTCTTCAGATAACGTTGGACTGCGCAATGTGTCTCTTCATTCCTTAATCCCGTGAGTCATCTAACTCGAAGTACGTTAATTGCTATGTTTAATCTGCAGAGGAGTAATGGGGCTGTAACGAGCCTCAGAAGGTCAAGGTCAATTTTGAAGGTGTGGAAATAAAAATAGAGACACATTCTAGATCGGTGTTCTTAACTTTCCTAATGCAGTGACCCTTTAATACAGGTCCTCACGTTGTATGAGCACTTACCGTAAAATTTTTTTGTTGCTACTTCGCAGCTGTAATTCTGCTACTGTTGTGAATGGTAATGTAAATATTGGCTGTGCGGGATATCTGACTTTTACCCTGGGTGAATAGGTCATTCAACTCTCCACAGACTGAGAGTCACCGTTCTACATGACGTGGCTCCTGCTTGGCGTGTAGCCTGCAACCTTCCTGTTGTTACCTGTGTACATCCTTACCTTCTCCAGAGAAGCCTATTTGTACTTGAGTCCTCCAAGACGTAGCTTTGAAGATGACTGTCCTAGTGCCTTTCAAGGAAAGCCTTGATTTAATCTGGTTTCTTTCCCAACAACTCCCAAATATTGGTTTTGAAGGACGATCTATTTATTATTTTACAAATATGAGTGTTTACCTGCATGTAACGAAGTGTATCACATGCACACAGTGCTCGAAGAGGCCAGAAGAGGGCACTGGATTTCCTGGAACTGGAGTAACAGATGGTAGTGAGTCACCATGACTCTGTGCTGGGTACCGGAGCCCAGGTCCTCTGGAAGAGTAGCCAGTCCTTTTGACCACTACTGTTGAGACATCTCGAGAGCCTCTCCGAATGCTGGCTTTCGAATGACAGGCACCTGGTTCTGGAGCAAGTAACAAGACTAAAGCAGATCTTAAGCTCTGGGAGAAAGATCAGTGTAAGCTGCAAATACACCTAAATGTCATTTTACAGAATCCAAAGCAAGTTATCTAAGTGGGGAAGAGTCTGAGGATACAATTAGTGATAAATATATGGAGAAACGGATGCCAGTTGCAACCTCCAGTGCTAACAAAAAGCTGTTCTAGGGGGGAAATGTAATTATGGCAGCACATGGTTCAGTTGTGAATGTAATTTACATAGCCACAATGGCATCACTCCTGAATAGCAATCTAATCCAAATGACAATAAAACTGGAGTGATGAGGGTAGCTGGGAGGGTTAGGGACAGAGAGAAAAGAGCTAAAATTTCATGCATTTGGAACTGTAGAAACAAAGGAAATAAGGCTCAGAAGGAAGCCACCAAGAAGTAATGACCCATGCATGGTATTCAGAAATATGAAGGTTAACGCCAAAGGATTAACTGGTGAGTGAGGTCCAAGACTAGATAGAGGTAGAGAGACGGCTGTTCTTGATATGATTCGTGTAGGGTTTGTCTTTCTGTTGAACATAGGCATAGTTCAATTCTCAATCTGATCAGTTATCCCGGGATGAGCACTATTAGGCTGAAGGGGTTTCCAAAGTGTCCCCTGAAGCTACTTTCCCAGTGAAAGACACTGTCTCAAGCGAGAGAGAGAGAGAGAGAGAGAGAGAGAGAGAGAGAGAGATTGATTCCTGCTGAAAGACCACATTTCCCAGATTCCTTTGTGCATTGCAGAAGTCTGTTCTGCCCCATAAAGGACAGCACCCCATCTTCTTAGGAAGGCATTTTTGGCCTTCTGCATACAGGGATGGCAAAACTGCCCTCTTGCCATGAATAAGCATGGCCCTGGCTAAGGTCAGGCCAGCACTCTCTCTCCACCTTCTGTTTCTCTACAGCTTCTTAAATAGTGTAACAGAGATCAATAAAGCAAGATGCCTACTGTCCTCTTCTGGCACACACACACACACACCATACCACATACACACACACACACCACACACATACACACACACCACAGCACATGCACACATACACACACACACCACACACACATACATACACAACACACCACACACATACCACACATACACCACAGACACACACACACACCACACATACACACACATCACACACACACACACCATACCACACACACACACCACACACATACACACACACCACAGCACATACGGACCACACACACCACACACACATACGCACCACACACACCACACACACATACACACACACCACACCACACACACACACACACATACACCACACACATACACCACACACATACACCACACACACACACATACACACACACACCACACATACACACATCACACATACACACCACACACACACAGACCACATACACACACACCACACCACACACACACACATACACATACACCACACCACACACACACACATACACATACACCACATACATACACCACACACACACATACACACACACACCACACATACACACATCACACATACACACCACACACACACAGACCACATACACACACACCACATCACACACACATACACACACACACACACACACACACACACACACACACACTAAACAAATATATAATTAAGCCTTACTGTCAAAGGCATTACCAAAGCTGAAAGTTTTGAGCCAGTTGAACACAGTTTTTAAAGTTTTTGCCAGGCCTCTCTCTAAAGAGTTGTGTCAACTCTGTTCTTTGAGCCATGTGCTCTGACTTGGAGTTTTGCCACTTCCTGGATGCTGTGATGGGCTTGAAGTGACACTGGGCATTTAGCAACTCTGCCACAAAAGGTCCTCAGGGTTCCAAAATATAGAGGAAGCCCTCTCAGAAGAAGGATAAGTCTCTTAAGGAAGTCGACACTCAGGTTGGCTCTTAGAAAAGAAGAATTTTCTCCTTGATGAAGACAGAAAGAGCTTCTGGGTAGTAACTTAAGGGTAAGTTACTGTGAGATCTTTCTGTTTGATCGTTTTTAATTTTATTTTCATTAATGATTTGTTTTTTTTTTTTTACTTTATGCGCATTGCTCTTTTGCCTGCGTGTATGTTTGTGCGAGGGCGTCAGGTCCCCTGGAGCTAGAGTTATAGACAGTTGTGAGCTGTCATGTGGGTGCTGTTAACCACTGAGCCATTTCTATAGCCTTTTATTATTGTTTAATGTGATGTTGATACTGAGAAAATTACGGTTCCCTCTTGGCGATCTCATTAATAAAAGAGTTTTAAGAATGGAGACTTAAACGGAGGCTTGCCAGCAATGTTATTAGAGTTTAAAAGAAAAACCCCAGAGCAGGCAAGCTGTAAATCCCAGAGGCTGCATCGGGAATAAATGAAGAGGAAAAAGAGAAAAGGCCATGCCATTTCTGTTAAGCCACCCTGGGAACATGGTGGACAGCTTGGGCACATGGTGGACGAAGGAACAGCTGCATGTTGATGAGGGGAGCATTGTAGAAAGAATAAGAAGCTCAATGTATCAGCAAAGACCCCCAAAGGCACCTGGGAGCCAGAGATAGGCTGAGCTTTGTGAGTTTGGGGCCAGCCTGGCTTACATAAGGAGTTCCAGGCTAGCCAGGACTACATAGTGAGTCCCCAGCTCAATTAAATTAAAGAGTTTGCTAGAACCCAAAACCAGTCTCTTTCCAGCCAGAAAGAGTTTTTATTTTGTTCTTTGGTTTTGGTTTGTGTTTTAGCTGGCTTTTATTTTTGTCTTGTTTTTGAATGTCAAAACATGATATGCAGAAGATTTTTTAAGATGTAAATAATCTAAAAGCCAACTTGAATTAACTGTATGTAGCATACACCAGAAGGGCAAGCAGAGGTTGGCCTTGAGGGAGGGCCAAACTGCTCCTTCTTCCTCTCTTCTCCAGACTGCCTTCTAAGTATGCGCTGACTTCCTTTACCCAGCCTAGCTGGTCCCTGAAGTGGGGAGAGGCTGGTGGAAGCTCTCTGCTCCAGCACTGGAGGGAAAGGGGCTTCTTTCCTTTTCACCTGTGAGGTGATCTCAGTTCTTGTCTTGGGTTGAACAGTTTCCCTCTCATCAGAGCAGACTAATCCCTGAGATCAGAGGTGGCTAATGACTGACAGGCGGGTGTAAGGGGCTGTTCTATGTATGGCTGATACAGTAACTTTTATTCACCCGATGAAATTGTTGTCGCCCAGGTTTACTGCCTCAGTCTGTTAACCTTGGCCTAGTTCTGGAAGCTTCTAGCCTCCATACAATCAAATATCCTGTTCTCCTTGAAGCCTATACTGGCTATCTTATGAAAATCAAGACCTTTCGTATCCACTAACATAGCCTTTTGTTTCTCTATGGCAAGGGCACCATCTGGCTACTGCATTTTAAGAAGATAAATTTAGGCACATAAACATCTCAATGAGTTTATCTAATCATTCAGCAGTTTATGAATCAGGGTGTAGGAGACCATGGTAGGTCAGTGCTGCACTGAGTTGGCTTAATAGAAAGGCTTTAGAAATATGGCATCAGTCAAAACAAACCAATATATATTTAATTGGTTAAAATGGAAAGTCTGCAGTTGGAGGTTTAACTGGTAGTTTCTAACTGGTAAAAATCCCTAGTTGGTAGTTAGTTTGCATTTTCTGTTGGGAAAAATCTACGCATAGTTAATGATATTTAGTAGAATCCCAAGTTATTGATTAGTTGGCAATTCCTGGTTACTTTTTCTTTAAATTTTTTTTTCAAAAATATGTGTATGCCTGTGAGTCTGTGTGGGGTGTGCACTTGTGAGAGCAGGTGCCCTGGAGGCCAGCGAAGGTGTCAGATCCCCTAGAGCTAGAGTTACAGGTTAACTCCCCGACATGGGTGCTGGGAATCCAACTAGGACCCCCTGTAATCGTAATGACTCTTAGCAGTTGAGTCGTTTCTCCACCCGCCCCCCTGGTTAGTTTTTATTTTCTTTTTCTAGCTATGCCATTCATTCTGAATCAAGTTACTGTTTGCTTACACAGAAAGCCGAGGTGTTAAGTGTGGCTCAGCTCAAGGCACTTCCCAGTTAATAAATGTTGACTATCTGTGTGTGCTTATAGGTGAGAACAAGTCTTCTCTAGAATAGAATATCAATTATTACGTACACTTTCCCCACTAGAATACAAGATGTATGGGGGCAGAGTTGTCCTCAGCACCACTGTTCCAACCCAAGTGTGCCTAGGAGGGTCCTTGGTGCACTGCAGGTGATATTCTGATGATGGGACCTGAAGCAGTAAGCAGAGGAGAATGTCCTCAAAAGAAAGGAACTTGAATAGCTGAGACACAGGGCTGGGTCGCAGAAGCAATAGGACCCTTCAAGAGTCATCCCACATTTGGCTCTCTGCTTCTGAGCTTTCCTTGGGGATTTAAGTCCCACCTTCTCCTCAGCAGGCAGGCTCCTTCTACTTCTTCTCCCCTCCCCCTGACAGAAACTAAAAGATATCCAGGAAGGCAAATGAATAGCACCAGAAAGGCTAGTGGCTGTGTTTGTTGAAGCATTGGAGGGCCACCATGTGAGTATTTAGCTGAAGTCTGTAGTTTAAGCTATGACTTCTAGACACAGGCCCTGTCTGAGCTATTCCTCTTTTTTTGGCAGAAAGCTGGCCATTGGGATCTGACTGAGGGCAAGGCTATGGTGGAAAGGACATTTCAGGTCTCAGAGCAGCCAAGACAGAGATGCCTGAGATGACAGAGTGGAGCCTGGGTGCTCTGGGGAGCGGATATTTGCTGGGAACATGAGAAAGAAGGTGGAACCAACGCTGAGTGAGTGATTTTGTCCTCTTTCCTCCGTCCCACTGTGTCCTCATAAGGACACAGGTAAATTAGTCATTTTTCTCATTGCCACAAAAGCAGCCTAAGGAAAGAAGGGATTATCTTGGTGCTCAGTTTCAGGGTGTAGTCCACTACAGTGGGGAAAGTGTGACCTCAGGAGGCTGATGGAGCTGCTCAGACTGCATTCACAAGGAGCAGAGAGATGAATGTGGGTACCCAGCTTTCATTCTCCTTTGTGTTTAGTCCAGGGCACCAACCCATAGGGTGGGTTTTCTCACCTCAACACAATCTAGGAACTTCCTCGTGGGCATGTCAAGAAGTTAGTCTGCTAGGTGAATCTAAATCTTCCCAAGTGGATCATTGATTGCTCTTGGCCATGAAGGACTTGGTCCTAACAGTTCTCTTCTTTTGAAGGTCAACCTCATGGCGACCTATTTTTGTCTTTTTGATTCACAAAGCTCTCCCCAACAGTGCCTGGCATCTAGTAAGCTTTTGTCAATATTCGTGAGGCCACTGAGGGCATTGGCAGCAGACTAAGCAACCGACCTGAAGCAACCGTTGAGTTTTCCTCAGGACGGTCAAGGCAGCATCTTTACAGAACACTCAAGCATCAGTGTTGATCCACAGGAAGGAACCACCCTGATGAGAGTAGGACCCAACCTTTAGGTGGGAGATAGAGTTTAAGAAGGTTGTCTGCCTGGGCTCTCAATGAGACCATTGACGGCCAGACTTCAGTGGATCTAAGAAGACTTCAGTCTCTAGATCCACTTCTGTTTCCAGGACTTTCTTTTTTAAATTTATCTCTTAAAAATAATATCTTAAATGGTACCTACAGAGACTAGAATGACTCAGATCCCCTGGAGCTGGAGTTATGGTTCAGCCATCTTTCCAGCCTTAGTTGGGGCTTTCTTGTTGAAGTGACAGTTACTACTGTTCCTCCAAGCCTGGTAAATTTCATTAGACTCACCAATTTGTCCCTACGGTCTATATGACCTCAAGACCAGCTAGATCTTCAGGGATGAGGAAAGAACCTCTGAGTGTTGGAGTGACCAGAATAGTTACTCCCAAAGGGATCCTGAGCTCCTTACTCACCCAGTGCTGCCCATGTCTCCATAGCACCTGAGTTCTCTGGTGAACTTGACGTAGACCCAGAATCCCAAGCCTAAGAGACTGTATCTCTTGTGAAGCTCACCCCTCCAAACTGAAGCGTTCCCATTGGAGGAGCTCCCCCCGCCCCCGGATGCTCAGAAAGTCACAAGACTCACAATATATACCCACATATAAAGTTATATAAATAATAATAGTCTGGAGAGGAGACCCTTTGATGGAGTTGCACAAAAGTTGAGCAAGGAATCTAAGAATGCAGTATTCATGAGGAGAATAAAGACCCTCCAAATCTATTCGGATCCTAATCTTTGAAACCTACACAAGTCGCCGTGTATGGTTTAAAGAGACTTTAAAACATGATTAAGGGAGCTGGAGAGATGGCTCAGAGGTTAAGAGCACTGACTGCCCTTCCAGAGGTCCTGAGTTAAATTCCCAGCAACCACATGGTGGCTCACAACCATCTGTAATGGAATCTGATGCCCTTTTCTGGTGTATCATATATATAACTGTGGATAATGTGGTCATATATATAAAATAAATCTTTAAAAAAAAACATGATTAAGGTAAGAATTGTGCTGGTTAGTTTTTGTCAATTGGGCATGCACTAGAGTCCCCTGTAAAGAAGGGCTCTCAATTCAGAAAATGCCCCCATTGCATTGGCTGTGGGCATACGTATGGCATATTTTCTTAACTTATAATGGCTATAGGAGGGCCCAGCCCACTGTTGATAGTGCCACACCTGGGCAGGTAGGTTCTATTAGAAAGCAGGCTGAGTGAGCCATGAGAGGAAAACAGCAAGCAGCTTTCCTCCATGGTTCCTGCTTCTACACTGGCTTGAGTTCCTGCCCTGGCTTCCTCCAGTGCTGGACTGACTGCATCAGGAGGAGTAAGCCAAATAAACTCTTTCCTCTTCAAGTTGCTTTGGATAATGGAATTTATCACCACAACAGGAAGAAAACTGATACAAGGATCTTGAGATGGAGATGATCTTAGACTTTTATAGTCTGGAATGAACCATAACTGCTCTTATGAGAAGGTGGGTGTGGTGATTTGAATATGCTTGGCCCATGGGAAGTGTCACTGTTAGGAGGTGTGGCCTTGGAGGAAGTATGTCACCGTGCAGGCAGGCTTTGAGGTCTCCTAGTGCTCAAACTCCACTCAGTGCAGAAGAGCTCATCCTCCTGGCTTCCTTCAGATCAAGATGTAGAACTCTGTGCTCCTCCAGGCCCATGTCTGCCTGCACACTGCTATGCTTCCTGCCAGGATGATAATGGACTGAAACTCTGAAAATGTAAGCCAGCCTCAGTTAGATGTTGTCCTTTATTAGAGTTGCCTTGGTCATGGTGTCTCTTCACAACAATGGAACCCTAACTAGGATGGTGACAGAGAGAGACCACACTTAGAAGAGAAGGTGGGTATGTGAGCACAGAGGTAGAAACTACAAGCTAAGGCTTACGAGCAACCACCAGAAGCAGGCAGAGGCCAAGGCCAGAAACAGACCCTCTTAGAACTGCCAGAAGGACTCAGACTTGTTTTTAGCCCTATGACGCTGATTTTGGTCTTCTGACCTCAAAAACTGCGAAGGAAGAAGTTCACGGAACATCACAAGTGTTTGGTCATTTTTTTTTTTTTATCAGTCACGAGGCACTTCTTCCTGGGAGCTGTTACCTGGTGGCCTGATTGCTCTATCGGTCAGGAAAGGAGTCCAGCAGAGGATAAAGAAAAGTCATCAAGCCAATGGCCTTGCAAACCTCCAGTTCCTTCTCCAACCCCGGGTTGAAGCTATGTCTGCTCAGTGTTGCTTTTAGGTATCTTACAAATTACCCACCTCCCAGATCTTCCCCCAGAGCAAGTGTCTGTTGGAATAACTGATGTTCCCCTGGGGTCTTCTTTGTGGGCTGGCATGGCCTGAAAGACCATGGAGGAGCTCAGGGAATGTTTTAGAAGTGGGGTGGGAGGGTCGCAAACTGGTGGTCGGCATCTTTGCCAGGTTAGGGCCTCTCCTCAGATCACCGTATCCAGAACCATATGTCATTTCACCTCTCAGAGTCTCCATTTCTGTCCCTAGCCTGTGCCTCCTTGAGACAGACCACCCTTTCTGCAGCAGAAGATGACTTTCATACTGTGGTAGCTGGCTCCTGCACAGACCCAGTATATTATATTCTTTTGTGTTCCTCTAACGTGGGTAACTAAGTCTGAGAATTTATAGCAAAAACAGGTTGATTTAGCTGACAGTTTAGGGAACTGAAAAACCAAAGATGAGGTAGGCCCATTTTTTCTGGGATTTGGTGAGGACCCCCATGGCTAGATCACAGTATGGCAGGAAGAAAAGCAGCAGGGAGAGAGCTGTGTGCGGGAGGAGCCAATCACATGGTATTGACTCACTTAACGACTCACTGATGAGACCAAAATTACTTTGACAGACCAGCATTAATCCTGTCTAGGTGGAACCCCATGACCAAAGCACCTAGCACAGTGTCCCACCTTTTAAAGGTGCCACCACCTCTCAGTATCACAAAGCTGGGACCGAGCTTCTAGTACAGGAATGTTCGGAGGACGTACTCAACGTACTCAAATACCATCCAAATCATGACGTCTAGGTAGAGCGTGCCTTAGATTCTTGGTAGGGATACTGGGTGGCTGGTGTGAAGACCAGGCTGCCTCTTCTTCCCATTGTCATTCTTGGAGGACAAGGGCAGAGCTGGGTCTGATCCAGCACCTGTGTCCCCCATTTCCTACATGTAAGGGTCAGCCTGCTTGTGTGTTGCATAGACAGCTTCTACAGTCCTCTGGAAAGCTGGTTCCTCCAGAAAGTCATCAGCACCACAATCCTAGTGTGTCCCCTTCCATGACGTGAGATCCTGCTTCACCCTCCTCCCCTGCACACAGCCAGGTACAGTCCCAGGCGCCAGGTGAGATGGAAACCTGAGTGCTTGGTGTTGAAGAACCTCTGGGCCTCCCTGGTACCTCTCCTTCCGGCTCCTGGTTCTGACAACTTCCTTAGCTTTCTCAGGTCCGTTTCCTGTTTCTAGTCCCTTCACCCCTTGTATACCTACCTCCAAAGCCATTCTTTTATCCTCTTGGTCTCATGTCCAGCCTCCTCTGTGGCTTCCCATGACTGTGTTCCTTTGGGACGTGATGCCTCAGCCCCTGGACTCTGAGCTTCAATAGACTCCTCTTGGAAACCCAGTGAAAACTAGACCCCAGACAATACCCTGCATCACTTGGGTCTGTGGATCCAAGTTAGGGACTTGTCCCCAGTCTCTGTTATGTACACCTTCCTGCCAGGTAGTGCTAGGGTAGCAGGAAGAGCAGGACTGTCACAAAAGATGCTCAAATTCACTGTGCCTCCTGTAGGTTGCTCTGCCACACTCCACATCCCCACCGTTAACAGCAGGCTCTGTTTCAGATCTGGCTCTGGTTTCATGCCTGGCCACCAGGCATGCCAAGGAGGCTGCAGGCTGGATTATCCTAATTATCAGTACCTGCTTCAACCATAGGCTGAGACAGCTGGGACATGGCATAGAGCCACATCTTTCTCAGTCCAAAGCAGCATCGAGGGAGCAAGAGAATAGACTCTTTCCACCATGCAATCCTGGAGAGGTAATTCAGGTGCCCTGCAACTCCCCATGGTTATATACTGATGAAAACATCCTTAGCTGAGCGCACCTTCAGTACACCTAAAGAATGCCACAGTTCAGCCACATAGTTGTGGTGGTTTGACTAAGAATGGCCCCAATAGGCTCATATATTTGAATGCTTGCTTATCGAGGAATGGCTCTACCTGAGAGGGATTAGGTTAGGTGTGGCCTTGTTGGAGTTAAATGTGTGTGGCCTTTGAGGTTCACAAGGACCCAAGTCAGGCCAAGTGTTTCTCTCTCTCTCTCTCTCTCTCTCTCTCTCTCTCTCTCTTCCCCTCCCTTCCTCCTGATGCTACTGATGCCTATGGATCCAAATGGAGAACTCTCAGCTACTTCTCTAGCACCATGTCTGCCTGTGTACTGCCATGTTCCCTGCCATGAAGAGAATCCTCTGAAACTATAAGCCAGGCCCAGTGAAATCCTTTCCTCTATAAGAGTTGCCACTGACCGAGACAACGGTGTGTGGAGGAATATCAGTCGCCAGTCCTCACGCTGAACAACTGTGATTCACTACCACTTCTCAGTGTTGAGAGACAAGAGGACCTCGTGTGGTTAGCCCAGGGAAAGGCCTGAATTCAAACTCCGAAGTATTCCTTCTGCCAAGAGCCTATTGCTTTCATGCCATTGCGCAGTGAACAATCACTGGGTGAAATCATGGTTAAGATGGGGCCAGCACAAGGAAAATGTGCAGGTGGGAGCTGGTTGTGGCTATTCTGTGCAAGTTCTTCTGCAGCTTGGAGGACGTGAACTAGATCAAGGTTTTCAGATGACCAACTCTGGGCTGAATTCTATCACAGACCAGGTGCCCACCTACCTGTTCATTTTGAGCAAGACATACCCTGGTGTGTGAAAGGCCACAGACAGCAGCGGGGGTCACTGGAGCATTGGACTGAGAGCTAAATGGAGACAAATTCATAAATGGCTCATCCCAGGAGAAACACAGGCTATTCCATGCCAAGCTCTCAGTAGGCTTCTAACAACCCTGTTTCCAGGCAGCGTTTGCAGAGCCCGCTCTGTTTCCCCTAGTACTGTAGGGCTGGGAATTTGCAGCACACTCTATGGCTAACCAACACTCTGCCCCAGATTTTAAATTCTGAATTTTAGCTTTTAGCCACTTCCAGGGAAGCAGGACTGGAGGGCAGAGAGTTCTCAGACTCCTTCCTTAGCCACGGTACAGCAGCACAACAGCTCTCACCTGTACCTGATCCTACCCACTTGGCAGAGTTCTCCATTCTGTGTGTTGAGGGATCATTTAAGGGGCATGAAATCCCTAAGTGCCACTTGGGCAGACATTAAGGGGAGACCCTGGTCCCCACAAAGCAGTGACTCAGTGAAGAAAGTCCTGTATAAGCCAGATGTATGCCATTTCTGGGTTTTGGGTTTGTTGGGGAGGTTTCTAAGGAGGACACTGGGCCTGGAACCCAGAACTAACAACAGAGGGTGCTCTCAGGTGGGCGAGGCAGCGTTGCAGTTGGGGAGGCAGGGTGTGGTGGCTTTGGGCTGGGACCAGTGATGAGCTTGGAATTCCCCAGGGCTTTTCTGAAGTCAGAGAACTGGGGTGGAGTGGGTTGTCTCTCCAGTCTTGTCCAGTGCTGGCCACAGCGGGGAAGCCCTAGGTGGGTGCTGCAGACAGCTGGTACACCCTGTCTTCAGCAGAAAATTTAAGTGGACTGGGAAAACTAAGGGGCTGGGTGGGGGAAATGTCCCAGAGCTCCAAGATGAGGTCATTCCTGCTTAGCATTCAAGATAGGAATCGAAGGACTAGGGGCAGAGGAGATGGCTCAGTGACTTAGGACATTTGCTGCTCTTGTAGAAGACCCAGGTTCAAATCCCAGAACTCACATCGTGGTGTGCAACCACCTGTCACTCCAGCTGTAAGCACATGCACACACAGACACACAGACACACAGACACAGACACAGACACACACACACACACACACACACACACACACACACACACACGGAGGCTGGGGGACACATAAATAAACTAGACAAATATTTTTGAGGAGCGAAAAGGACAGTGAGTCAGGAGACTGCTTACCCAGCACAGTACAAGGAGAAAGTCTTGACCGGGTCATATTTAGGCCCGGAGGAGACTGTTGTTTGATTACAGGACTTACCCTAATTGGTCCTTCTCTGCTACTGACCCAGAGGGAAGTGAGGAAGATCCAGAGGGAAGTGAGGAAGATAGGGAAAACATTTTACATGGTCAGAGAAGAAATGTCCTACCCCCAGTTCCTGACCAAAAAGGCTGGGGTTCAGAGCACGGCTGAAGCATCAGTAGAATGAGGCAAGTGGGAGTAGATGGGGGTGGGGGGACAAGGGTCCCTGTCCACTGACTCTGGACCAGATGAAGGAGGGCCTGATCAGCTCATGCTGTGATAAGGACTCTCACTGACACAGGAAACACGATGGTAGAGAGCCCAGGAGGGCTACTGAGGTCAGTGCGGAGAGGTTGCTACAGCTTTAAAGTGTCTCCTAAGGTTCATGTGTTAGAAACTTCAACTTCTTGGCCAACAAGATGGCTCAGCTGGTAAAGGCCAACTCTGTCTGCCTGAGTACAATTCCCGGGATGTACATGGTAGAAGGAGAGATCTAACTCCTGCAAGTTGTCCTCTGACATCCATATGCATATATATGTGACTCCATGTCTGTGTGTATACAGACAGACAGACACAATTAATGTTTAAAACCCACAAAATCGTTTGACTCCCATGTAACAGTGTTGAAATTTGGGGTCTCTATGGTTAGGTCATAAAAGCTTGACTTCCGAATAGAGATTGATGCTGATGCCCTTATTTTTGAAATGGGCCTGTATGAAAGTCAGCCCCCATGTTGCCCCTAAATCTTTTGCCTGTCCTTGGATCCTGTTCCCCCAACTAGGCTGCCTTGTCTGGCCTCAGTGGGAGAGGATGGGCCTAGTCCTACAGTGCCCTTATGTGCCAGGGTGGGGTGATACCCTGGAGGACCTACTTCTCAGAGGAGAAGGGGAGAGACTATGCAAGGGGTGGGGGGAGAGACCAGGAGGAGAGGTAAGGTGACTAATGAAAAAAAAATTTGGCTTCCACAACCCCCCCAGCATTCTGTTGTGGGATATATATGCCTAAGACTTTCACTAGATGTGTCTCTCCTATGTCACAGCCTTCAGAATTGTTTATCTATATAAATTCTGTTCACAAGAAATGATTTAATCCTTGATATTCTGTTAGAGCAACACAAAAGGGACTGAGGCAGAAGCTTGGGTGAGCTCAGACTTGGGTGGGTCCCAGCACAAGCCAGGCTGCAGCTGGCCCAGAACACCGGGTCAGGATCAGGGCATCGGAACCAGAATGTAGGTGGTCCAGCAGTACTGAGACTCTCTGCTCAGAGGCCTCTGAGGTTTCTTGGGCCCAGCCTCCTCCCCCTGGCATTTAAGGCCTGCTATGTTGACATGTCTGACACCCAGTAACCATTCCCATGGCTTCTCTTTAGACAGGCCAGGATCTCCTGTCTCCTATAAGCATACTTCACTCTCATCTCTCACACTCGACCTGGCCTGAAGTAGTCTATTCTTAAACAAAGCCTGTTCCTTCTCCAGTTTTATCTCAGGAAGGCCCTCCATGAAGCTCTTCCTGAAGCATTCCAGCCAGAGGGACAAGGAATGTTTCTGGAGCCTGGAACACATTGGCCAGTCACTCAACGCAGGGAAGAATTCCAGGATATGGCCCCAGCCATTCTAAAGAAAATGGCATCTGCTGTCCTTGTTGCATGGAACTGACAGTCACAGGGGAGAAGCAGATAGCCTGGGGAATGATCAGACTCACCATGACAATGCTGACATCTGTGATGATGGAAACACACTTGGTCATTGATGTCCTAGAGGATAAGACCCTCCTCCAAGAATGTCCAGGCTATGACCCCTGAGCCCACAGCCTGGCTCCTACTGCATCTGAACACCTCTCTTCTTGGGTTTGAACTCAAATTGGCTTCTCTTGGTCCATTTGGGAGAGATCTCTCCCAAATCTTCAGATGCTCAAATCTCTCCTGTAAAATAGTGTAAAGTTTACAGATAACATATGCATGTCCCCATATCCTTTAAATGATCTCTATATGACTTCTATCTAATACACTATAATGTTTTATACATTTTTATGTTCTAAGAAATTACATTTCACATATTTATTTGTGTGTGAGAGTGCATATGTACAAGTGGTTATACATGTGTCATGGCATGTGTATGGATGTCAGAGGATAACCTGAGGGAGTCACTTCTCTCCTCCTGTCATGTGGGTACCAGGGATTGAACTCTGGTCATCAGGCCCAGCCACAAGCACCTTTACCTGATGTGTCGTCTTGCTGGCTCTATAAACAATTATTGTATTATTATATTGTTTAGGAAACAGGGACAAGGAAATAATGTGTGTATGTTAGGTACAGACAACACTTTTGAACATTTCAAATCTAGGGTTGGTCTAATCTTTAATGTAGGTCTCAATATTTTTTTAGAATAGACAACCCCTGTCTTGGGTACAGAGTAAATGTGATCCAGTACACTTAGGAAATTCTGGAGCCGAAGAGGGCTGGCTGGCTTGGCTGGGACAGAGGAGGAAAAGTAGGAGGCTGGTGTCTAGGGCATGGCAAGTGAACAGGAAGGAACAGGAGAGCCTGCCCCACATTTCATGTGATGAGGGGCTGGTGACAAGTTTGAGTTGTGGCCTCAAAGTAAAAGGAAGCCACCACTAGACATGAAAGCATGTTGTAACATAGCTACCCCGGGAGAGCATCCCTCTGACTTCAAGGGGCAGAGTGAGTTGAAGGAGTCAAGAATGGATCTTGGGATATCACTTCAGTTGAGAGATAATGAGAAGTAGATGTGTTTGGGGAGCAGCATCCACCATACTTGGGAGACAGGAAACGGGAGTGCCTAGGGTTCTGGTGGAAGTGACCAGTATCCATGACCAGTAGCAGGTATGTCTAACTTCTGAAGTTCTGAAATGACCTTACTGATAGAGCAGGTTGAACAGGCCTGATACAGCATGCAGCCCGCTGGTGAAGCTCAGCAGCACATGGGGCAGCCGGGAGGAGGCCATGAGCTCCTTTGGGGATGGTGAGGTACCAGTGGGTGACTTGCCAGTGGGTGACTTACCACAGGCTCCGGTAACTTCATGGAAGGACCCATACAGAGCACACAAACCCAAGGGTTCTTATGTCACCAAGGACACTGGTATGAAACAGCCTATCTTGAACTCCAAGTGTCCCCCATCGCCTCAGTCTCTTTTCCAGAGACCCCTGCCCCCCATAACCTCATTCCTACTATTTATAACACATGTTCAGAATGTGTTAGTGCTTGCAGTGGTCTGTGCAGAAGTTTAAAAGCCCTGGTCTGGTGAGACAATTTACCAGGATTCTGGCTGTTGTAGGTGGGTAGAACAACATAATCCAAGACAGAGGACAGAGGAGAGGGGACAGGTATGAGAGTGTGTGTGTGTGTGTGTGTGTGTGTGTGTGTGTGTGTGTGTGTGTGTGACTGTTTGAGTTCCATGTAAGCCTTTAGAACTCTGGAAGTCTAAGGACACTCAATGGCGGTGTTGCAGAGGAACCAGGCATATACGAAGGCAGGCATCTGGTAGGAGGTATAGGGATAGATGTAGCATGTTAGCATACAGTCACTGGGACAATCAATGCATAAAGGAGAAGTTTGTTCTAGCGTGCAGTAGCATCACTTGATAAAATATACATGCTCCGCTGCATAAAATCATGACAAGGATAAATAATAGCACATTGCAAATTTCAGAAGTGCTAAAGGAGCAGCTTTTAAATGTTTTCAGTTTTAAAATATGATAAGCATGTAAGGCCATAGATTCCATAACTATCCTGCTTTAATCATTCCCCATTGTAAACATGTATCAAATTGCCAGGCTGTGCCCTGAAAACACTCGGTTTGCCATTTGATCATTTTTAAAGTGTGCATGGCTTTGACACCAAAGACTCAGATTCTGTCTTCCTGAGGGAGCCTTCATTTTAAAACAAAACAGAAATGAAGCAGAAGTGGCCGCCGCCTTGTGGTGCTTAGTCAAGGATGTCAATAGCTCCACTTGGTGGCATTCAGGGGAGTTACACCTTCCTAAAGGGAGATTTCCCCTTCTTGGACCCAGACTATCTCTCCTGATATTCCTAACACTTCTGCAGGAGAGATTCTCACCTTCATCTTATTAATGGAGAAGGCAAGACTCAAACAGTGCAGGTGACATCTCTAAAAATAATCCCACATCTGAGACGCTGAGGAGAATCGAATCCCAGCTCTGTTGTCTGTGCCAATGGCTTATAAATCTTGCTGATAAATAAGACCATCCAGGCAGCCTTAGTGAACTGGTGGTGAGGCTGTTAGGACCACTTATGTGCATATGGATTTTTGCTTTCCTAAGCAAATATGTACTCACTACAGATGGAGATTGGATGATGCCATCAGGACAGGGAATGATTGGGACGGGGGATGGATGCTGGATGATGCTCCAGGTCACTATTCTCTAAACAACATACTACAACAATCAGTTACACAGCAACTACAATGTAATTGGTGTTGTAAGCAGTCTAGAGATAACATCTATGAGTAAATTAACATGAGTAAATGCACACACACATGTGAAGTTAGATGCCATTTTATTAAAAAGGCTGGAGCATTCTTGGGGTTGGTTATCTTGGGGGACATGTAACCTATTCATTGCTCTATGGAGGGGTGACTTTTATACACACATGAATTTATAAGCCTAGGAAAGAAAGAAGAGGAATATCTGGAAGTTAGAAACAAACTCTTGAGTATCAACTGACTTAGCTGTGTGCATTGGTTTTCTGCTGTTTTCTGAAAACCTCACAGAAATGAAAACCCAGGCATAAAGGTCCTAGGATCCCCTAAAACAAAGGGAATGGGATACCAGCAGTCAAAGTATCCCATAGTGATGGGAAGTGGGCAAGTAAGGCTGTGGAAATGCCCTTGGAGGTACTCAAGATTATCCAACCCGGTGCATTCTGGCATCCTTCCCAGCCTCCTGGCAATGCCCAACAGGGCCAACTTGAGAGAAAGGTGTCTGCAGTCTGTAATCCTTCTCTGTCCTGTGATGACAGTTGTCATTCAACAAGTCCTACCCCAACATCCTGCTTCTTTCTTCCACATAAATAACAACAGGAGGAAGAGAGCCAGCCATTGACACTCGAGGAAAACCAGCTTCCTGAAAAAGGCAGGCCAAGAAAGGAGATTCAAAGCTCTGACCTTCACAGTCACAGGGACAGTTCCAGAAGTGGGAAAAAATAAATGTCAAGGAAAGCTAATTAGAACCCACATGGAGATGAGAAGTGATGTCGAGTATTGTTTAGCTAAAAGATGTCAGCGCCTTAAATTTTCTCTCCTATTGGTTCCGAGAATCATCACAAATAAGTTAAACAGTTAATTTGTTCCATATTTCTTTGTATTCATGTTTCCCTATGTACAGAATGGCATGTGAGTTGATTCTGGGTTCTTTCTCTGTATTTATGTGTGTGTATATGCTGTGTATGTTTGTGTGCATGTGTGTATGTGTGTGTGGTGTGTATGTGTGAATGATACGTGTGTATGTGGTATGTGTATGATGCATGTGTGTGGTGTGTGTGTGATGCATGTGTGTGTGGTGTGTGTGTGTGCATGATGCATGTGTGTGGTATGTGTGTGTATGATGCATGTATGTGGTGTATATGTGTGTGATGCATGTGTGTGTATGGTGTGTGTGTATGATGCATGTGTGTGGTGTGTGTGTGATGCATGTGTGTGTGTGTGGGGTGTATGTGGTGTATGTGATACATGTGTGTGTACGTGTGTGTGTGTTGTGTGTGTATGATGCATGTGTGTGTGGTGTGTGTGTATGATGCATGTGTGTGTGGTGTGTGTGTGTGCATGATGCATGTGTGTGTGATGTGTGTGGTATGTGTGTGTATGATGCATGTATGTAGTGTATGTGTGTGTGATGCATGTGTGTGTGTATGGTGTGTGTGTATGATGCATGTGTGTGTGGTGTGTATGTGTATGATGCATATGTGTGTGTATGATGCATGTGTGTGATGCATGCATGTGTGTTGTGTGCGTGTGTGTGGTGTGTATGGTGTGTGTGTGTATGATGCATGTGTGTGGTGTATGTGTGTGTGTATGGTATGTGTATGATGCATGTGTGTGTGGTGTGTGTATGTGTATGTTGCATGTGTGTGTGATGCATGTGTGTGTGATGCATGTGTGTGTGGTGTGTGTGTGTGGTGTGTGTGGTGTGTGTATGTGTATGTTGCATTGTGTGTGATGCATGTGTGTGTGATGCATGTGTGTGTGGTGTGTGTGGTGTGTATGGGTGTATGATGCATGTATGTGTGTGGTATGTGTGTATGATGCATGTGTGTGGTGTGTGTGTATGATGCATGTGTGTGGTGTGTGTTTATGATGCATATGTGTGTGTATGATGCATGTGTGTGTGGTGTGTGTATGATGCATGTGGTGTGTGTGTGTGTGTGATGCATGTGTGCGGTGCGGGTACATATGGAAACTAGAAGAGGACACTGCGTATCCTGTTCTATTGCACTCTGCCATATTCCCCTGAGACAGGTTCTCTCACTGAAACTGGAGCCAGGCTGGCAGGGAGCAGGCCTTAGCAATCCTCCTACTGCTCCCTCCTTCAGCTCAGGGCTTACAGACATGTCTTCAGTCATGCTAGGCTATTTATGTGTATCCTTGGGTTTCGAATTCAGGTCCCTATGTTTTTTTTTTTTCTTTTTTCTTTTTTTTTTTCTCGGAGCTGGGGACCGAACCCAGGGCCTTGCGCTTCCTAGGTAAGCGCTCTACCACTGAGCTAAATCCCCAGCCCCCAGGTCCCTATGTTTTGACAGCAAGTCTTCTTATCCACTGCCCCAGCTCCCTGGGTTTGATTTTCCTGTTTGTTTTTGGTTCTGTTCATAACTGCAAAGGATGCTTAGGTGACATTTAACTTCCTTGGACTTCTATTTATGAATATTGGTTCTGTTAATAGACTGTGTGATTTATAAAGTCATGCTATATGACACGTCATGCTGTATGACACATATTTATGATGTGGATTAAATGCAGTTCATAGATGTAAAACCTTAGAGCAGCACTGGTTCCCAAGTTGGTGATGATTCTGTACCCAGAGGGCTGTGGGCAACATCTGAAGATATTTCTGGATGAAAGAACTGGCAGAGATGTTACTGGCACCTAGTGGGTTAGAGGCCAAGGAAGCTAAGCAGTCCATGATGTGCAGGGTGGCCGTCTACAAGAAAGACTTTCCAAAGCCCAGATAGCGGGACCCAACCATTAAATATAAGTCCTGTTTCAAAGCTTCAATGAAAGTTCTTTGCTTTATAGTCTATAGAACACAGCGAGTCCCTCGAGACTATCTTCTCTTCAAATATGCATGAAGCATTTATCAAAAACACTTTACTCAGCCATAGGGACATCTAAGTGAATTAAAAAACATGGGAGTTCTACTACTTCCTTACCATGAGGCAGTAACTGAGAAATTAACACAAAACTTAGCCTCACCCTGCTTCATCCTTGGCCTCTTGGAGCCCATGCATAATTCTAACATCAATCAGAAGTTCAAATCTCACGAATAACTTGTCTGCCTGTCTGTCTGCCTGTCTGTTTTTGTGTCTTTCTGTGTCTTTCCTTCTCCTCCACACTCCTCTTCTTCCTCCCCTCCCTTCTCCTCCTCTCCCCTCCTTCCCACTCCATCTCTTTCTTCTTCACTGGAGACAGGGTTTCCTTTATGTACCCCTGGCTGTCTTGGAACTCACTCTGTAGATCAGGCTGGCCTTGAAATTGCAGAAATCCCCCTGCCTCTGCCTCCTGAGGGTTGGGACAAAAGATGTGGACCACCATGTCTGACATAAATAACCATTTTCTAAAGGAGAACAGAAAGTGAAACAGTAATTCTGGAAGTAATGCAAATTAGAGTATCGGATGTTCAAAGTCCTTGAGTACTTCAAAACAAACAAACAAACACACAAACACACACCACCCAGGGGAATAACAGTCCTGTGACGTTTCATAAAATGAAGAAGATTGAAAACAAGAGAGATAAGTTTTCTTTCATTTGTAGAAAGAAAACGAGGAAGACGTAGTTACCAGGGGCGTAGGAGGAGGATTTCGTAAAAAATGAAATGAAATAATGAAACACAAACCAAATGTGGCCTCAATAAAAGCTGCTTTAAAGTTCCAATATGGAATAAAGGACACAAAACTCAGACTCCTAGTCTGACTTTAAAAGGAGGAGAAAAGCCAGAAAGGGAGGTAAGCAGCACTGGGCTGCGGAATGGGCTATGAGTACAGATCCACGGGGGAAAGGGCCGGGTGTGTGCTTCTGCGTGGGACCCTTGGTTCTCATGACAGGCCTGGGCGTCATCTGCAGATCTGCACAGAGGATGCTGCCAGTTCTGTTTAAGATGGATGTTGACTTTACTGACCTGATTTCAAGTTGTTCTTAAACACCCCATGAGAAATACAATAAAAGAATCATGAGAGGGGACCAACCCTCCCCCAAAGACAGAGAATGAAAGGAGGGACTCTTGAGTCATAATTGTCTTCGACTCCAAACCATATAAGCAAAGCTGAAAAAAAAATCAGATTAAACTTTAATATAATGAGTCCAGGGAGATGTCTCAGTGGGTTGGCATGAAGATCTAAGTTTGAATCCCCAGCAACCATGTAAGAAGTTGGGTGTAGCCATCCAAGAACCTATATAATACTAGCACTTTACATACACACACACACACACACACACACACACCCCTTCAAAATGCACATGCTGTCCTATAGCCAGTACTATACAATCAACCTGCATCAGCAGAGTGGTGAAATCACTCACCGCGCCAGCTGTCCTGTTGGGAGCACCCAAGCTGTTGTCAGAACTAAAGCCCACAAAGGGAGACAGAAGCCCACGCTAACCTGGGAGAGCGCACGCTGAAATAATACATTTAAGGAGGATTAAAGGGCCTCTCCTTGTCCAATAACCAAAATGGGAATGGTGCAGCAAAGAATCACTCATCAACCCCAGATCCAGGAAAACCACGAACTGCATCAGAGACGACCACCTGTGCCAGTACTAACACTGAACCAACTAACCTGTTGGGATGATATGACAAGGATGTTAAAGTACCCATCGTAAGAGTACATCAGCGGTCACTTACAAATTCTGTTGAAATAGTTTTTAAAAAAAAAAATCTCAACAAAGGAAAAGAAGCTCTGGTGGGGTGGGGCTCATAGAACTGGAAAACGCAAGAATTGCAGCTTCGAATCTTACCAATCACACCATGCACTATGCTCACCTGAGTTCAATTGTTGTCATACGGGTGACAGAGGAGTCCTTCAACTTGAAGACAGACTGAAGGAAGTTACTCAGTCTGAATAACAGAAAAAAACAAAACAAAACAAAACAAAAGACAGATAAAGAAAACTAAGCCGAGGCTTGCGGAATGATGTCATTTCTCCCCGTGATCTCACTGTCCATGGCTTCAGTTAGCCATGGTCAAGGGCAATGTGAAACATTTTGGGAGAAAACATCTTAAGGGGATAGTTCGCAGCCAGGTGTGGTGGCTCACACCTTTAGTCCTAGTACTTGAGAGAGGCAGAGGCAGGTGGATCTCTGTGAGGTGGAGGACAGCTTGATCTATAGATCGAGTTCCAGAACAGTCAGAGCTACACAGAAAAACCCTTTCTCAAAACAAAACAAAACAAAATAAAACAAAACAAAATCAAAAACCAAAAACCAAACAAACAAAAAAGAAAAACAAGTTTATAATTTTTAAGCTGTATGCCATTCCAAGTGGCGAAATGAAGCTACATGCTGCCTTGGTCCAGCCCAACCAGGATACAAAGCATCCCCTTGTCGTATCCTACCTGTCCATTAGTCACTTGGCGGACATCTTGGTTATCAGATGAACTGTTGTGGTATTACAGTGTTAAGTTCAGCTAACCCTTGCATTAATTAATTAATAACGGCTCCAATGTATAAACTTGCACAATATTTGTAATAACTGTCCACTTTTGTTGTTCGTTCTTTTATTTACCTCATTGTGTCTAATTGACCATTTAATTTATTTATAAATTAAGCTGTTTTATAGGGATGCATGTATGGGAGAGTAAACAGTATATAAACTGTTGTTCTAAAATCAGTGCTATTAAGTCTTAGAACATGACCCTGAGGATAAGGTATAGAAAGGAATTGATGCCGTAAACATTCTGGGAGGTGAGGACAAGATTTGAACCAGACACTGAATGACTATTTCCTTGGTGAAAGATGCAAGTCTACAGGTCTAAGAATGGGAGTGACTCTCAAACAGAAGTCCTAAGGAATCCATAAGACACATAATTAGACCTCTCAAACCAACCTAAAAATCTTCAAAGCAGTTGAGAGAAAGCAGGCAAGTCCTTACCAAAGGACAACTTGAAACTGGTAGGCTTCTCTTCTGAAGTGATGGGTAGGACGACCGGCACCCCTCAGGTTTCTAGAAGAACCAAGACCCCCAGGCCCTACACAGGTCAAACTGTTGTTATGGAATTAAAGGCGAAGAGGACACTCTGAGTAAAGGAAAACATGGGAACTTGCCGCTGTCATCCTGGGAGCACAAAAGTCCTTGGGGCCACAGAGCTCCAGAGAACCAGGAATGTTGAACACACAGGGGCCACTCCACAATGGAGGAGGTAAACATACCTTTTTTTTCCCACCCAGAGGGCTGGGAGTAAATATTGTTAATGATCTGGTGACCCTTTGCCTGTCTGTGGAGGCAGAGCTCACCTACCTTTTGCTATAGAGGCAGACCTCACCCAAATCCCCTACAATGTTTATCCCAGACTCTTGCTCCCTAGCTCTCAGTTAATAAGAAACATCCTTAGGGGGGATGACACATGTACTTTATAACCTGCTGACCTCTAAGCTAACTCAGTCAGAGAGCACACTAGATTCCAGGCCCTTTAGCTATAGAACCCACTGTCTTGGTCACGTGTACTTTGCAAATGAGTTTCTAAGTAGTCACACCTCAAGCTTTATTGAGCACCTGGAATTGGAATGATTGTTGCCTGGAAACCTGGAATGGGAATGACTGTTGCCTGGACATTTTTTTCCAGATTGCACTGTGTTTTTAAATATGCTGACAATGAACTGCCTGGCATTGGACTCCCTGAAGTCTGATCCAGGTTGACAAAGTCAATGTGAACCAAGCTTTCATTCTCATCTCTTCGTGGGTTGGCTTTGCTGCCTGGACACCTGCAGGATCCCCCTCATTGGCAGACCTTCCTTAAAAGAATGGCTAAGGGAAGCTCTCCAGAACTGAAGAAAATGGTAGCTGACCCTTCTAAGAGGAAAACACAATGAGGTGGGTAAACTGACTTAAATGTAACAGACTCTTCCCCACATGAGTTCTCTTACTCATGTTTTATGGTTAAGGTAGGATGGTGTGGCTCGTTGGTAGACCATTTATCTAGTACCCGAAAAGCCTCTAATTCCTCCTCTAGCACCCCACAGGACAAAGGATATAGAGGACAAAACGGCGGCAGTAGGTTGTGATAAGCTGTTTATGGGTATGATACAGCACAAGAAAACTACAATGGGGTACAACTGCAACTTTAGGGAAACACAAGGAAGGCCAAGCGGCCAATAGGGAGTCCTGGGAAAGCAAAACAAAACAAAACAGACAAAAAATAGGCTGACACACAGAGCAAACAAGAAAAATGCAAAACCCAAACGTTTAAATGACTGACTTAGTCGTAGCACTTCAATGGTTGTGCTAGATGAAGTAGTCTGGGGGCTGGCAGAGGCCTCAGTGGTTAAGAGTGTGCACTGCTCTTACAGAGGACCCAGATTCAGTTCCCAGCCTCCTTGTCAGGCAGTTCCAGGGGGATCCAGTGTCTCTGATCTCTGGGCATCTGCATTCACATGCACGCGGCCAATCACACACACACACACACACACACACACACACACACACACACACACACACACACACACTTAGAAAAATGAAATAAATCTTGAAAAGAGAAAGAATGATGGGTTAAAAAAAACACAGTTCAGGGGCTGGAGAGATGGCTCAGCGGTTAAGAGCACCCAACTGCTCTTCCAGAGGTCCTGAGTTCAATTCCCAGCAACCACATGGTGGCTCACAACCATCTGTAAAGAGATCCGATTCCCTCTTCTGGTGTGCCTGGAGACAGTGACAATGTAGTCATCATATATAAAATGAATAAAAAACAAACAAACAAACAAAAAAAAACCACAGTTCAACTATATGTTACCTATAAGACACAAATAAAACTGTTAAGAGTTTGAATATGGGGCTAGAGAGATGGCTCAGCGGTTAAGAGCACTGACAGCTCTTCCAGAGGTCCTGAGTTCAAATCCCAGCAACCACATGGTGGCTCACAACCATCTGTAATGAGATCTGATGCCCTCTTCTGATGTGTCTGAAGACAGTGATGGTGTACCTACATACATAAAATAAATAAAATCTTTTAAAAAAGAGTTTGAATATATGTCCCCCCACAGGCTTCTACAATGGGGGTTTGGTGGCTAATAGGCTTCTGGGAAATAATTTGATCCTAAGGACTCTGGTCAAAGCAATTGGTTTTTCTTTCATGGATTCTCGATGTGAAGTCTTGATGTGTTTGGAGGTGGAGCCCAGTTAGAGGACATAGGTCAGTAGGTTGTGCCCGAGGAAGATGTATCTTGTTCCCTTACTCTGCTTTCTCTCTTCTTAGCCACCATTAGGTGGATGAGTTCCTCTTCCACATGCTCATGGTCTCTGCTTCATGCCAGGCCCAAAGTGATGGGTCCAGTAGCCATGTACTGAAGCCTTTGAAACCATGAGCCACCATAAGTTACTTCATGTGACTTCGCCACAGCAACAAAAACTGTCAGAGTAAGGAAAGGGAACAGATGGGGAAAGATAAAGGAGGCCCAGGCTGAAATGGAGTACTTCGCCAAATATAAGATTTGTTCCTTCAAATAGAAGAGGGGCCACTTCACTGGTTTTATGGGCCAGTTGTACTCTCATCTAAAGATAGCACAAGAAAGAAAACCATGAATCCCTATCTCTCCTAACTTATGTAAATAAACGCATGAAAACATTGGCAGATCAAATCTAAGAATGTACAAAGAGGATGACATTCTTCCACTGACAGGGATCCATCCCAGTTATACAAGGTGTTTCAGTATCTGAAGATCAACAGGAAAAGTCCTATGACTGTATCAACTTAAGCAGAAAAGCTGAAGATATGTATTTGTGATAAAACACATATGAGAGAAACTCTGTGTCTGTGGGCAGGGGAGGTAGTAGCTTAGTTGAGTAAGTGTATACACGATTAGTGCATTAGTCAGGGCTCTGTAGAGGAACTGATTGAATGAATGGATGGAATGAATGAATGAGTGAGTGAGTGAAAGAATGCATTAAAGATTTATTTAATTATGTGTATGAGTGTTTGGCTTGTCTCTGTACCATGTGCGTGCCTCGTACCCAAGGAGGTCAGAAGAGGGCATCAGATCCTCTGATCCTGGAGTTACAGACAATTGTGAGTCCATGTGGATACTGAGAATCCTCTGCAGGAACAATTACTCTTAACTGCCAAGCTCTCTCCAGCCCTCCTGAATCTCAGTCTTCTTTGGAATCCTGAAGTAGGTTCTACTACTAGAGAAGAAGCAGCAGGTTAGATGAACTTGCCAGCGGGAATGAGGGCAAGCAGGCAAAAACAAAACCCCAAAATTTCATTCTTCCATGCCCTTTATATAAGCTGCCACCAAAGTGTGGCCCAGATTTAGGGTGTGTCTTCTGACCTCAAATGATCCAGATTTTAGAGTAAGTCTTTCCACTTCAAATGATCCAATCAACAAAATCCCCTGGGTGCCCAACCTTGGATTTTAGTTATTTCCAGATGAAGCCAAGCTGGCAGCTGAGATTAGTTATCATGCCTAGCATGTGTAAGGTTCTGAGTTTGATACCTGGGACCACACAAGCCAGTGGTGCTGCATGCCTATGAGCTGAGCTCGGGAGGAAGTCAGGAGGATCGAGTGCTCAAGGTCCCGGCCTGTGAGACTGTTCAATTGGTAAAGACACTTACTGCCCAGCCTGATGATCTGAGTTCAATCCCTGGGTCCCATATAATAGAAGAGAACGAATACACTCACGTTGTCCTATGACCTCCACACATGTGACATGGCAACCCCCCATAAAATAAATAAAAATGTGATTAAAATTAATAATAAAATGAAGAGGCCTAGAGAGATGGTTCAGTGGTTACGACCATAAATAGCTCTTCTAGATGACCCAAGTTCAATTCCCAGTACCCATGTTAGGTGTGGCTCACAACCACCTGTAACTTCAGCCCCAGGGGATCTGATGTCCTCTTCTGGACTCTGTAGGCTTATGTATTCATATATACAACCCTCCCCTCTCTTTCTCTCACTCTCTCTCATGAACATAATTAAAATTAAGTCAGGTGTGCTGGTGCATTCCTTTAATCCCAGCCTACATAACCAATTTCAGGCCAGCCACATAATGAGACCCTGTCTAAACCAAGCAAATGGTAAACGTAAAGAAGTCCAAGGGAATCTTTGGCTATGTAGCAAATCCACAGTCAGTGTGGGATACAGGAGACACTGTCTTAGAGTAAAAAAAAAAAAAAAGAAAGAAAGAAAAGGCCAGGGGAGGGCTCAGGGAGTGAAGGGCTTATCTGGAAGGCAGAAGGACCTATAGCCACATAAAATCTGCATGCAGTAATGTGATTCTATAATGAAAGTGGTTCTACTGCAAGAAGGACAAAGACAAGAGAATCCCCAGATGCTCATGGACCAGTTAGTCTGGCATACACAGCAGAGGACAAAAAAGATACCCTGCCCTACCTCAGACAAGGTGGAAGGAAAGACCCAATGCTAGAGGTGTCCTCCGACCTCTGGATCATGCTATGGCAATCTCAAGCCCACACTCACACACACAAACACATGCGTCTGATACACCATTACATGCACGCGCGCAAAGACAAAGAACCAAAACAAAACCCTCTCTGTTCTATTGCAGTCATTTACATACGAACCCTAGTCGTCTGGAAGATCAATAAGTGTTCTTAACCACGGACCCACCTCTCCATCCCCTAGTTATGCATTGAAATAGTGCACTCGATAACAAGATCCGGTGAGTCTGATGTCTGTTGTTTCACAGCAGTAAGCGAGTTAAAGTGGTATCTCACGACATCTCCAATGTGCTCTGATATGGGATGAAAATACTTTATAACCGGAGAGAGGTGGGTTTACAGTATTGCAAGTGCACTGAACGCTACTGAATTATATGTTCTGAAGTGGTTAATTTTTACACAATAAGAATCTTACTTTAGTAAAGGAAACAGTATTAACTTGAAGAGGAAAAACTGATTTTCCGAACAAACGGATAGGAAATGAAAACGCTTTGTTTGAATTTCCTCTGGTGATGGTCAGGGGTGCTGCTCGCCCTCCTGGGACTTGTTCCCTGTGCTTAGTTTCTCCTGCTGTTGAGAAAATAGTTCCACTCCCAGTTCCGGGTTACCATCGGTTATTGTAGGGAAGTTGCTGCATCGGGGGCTTGAGACAGCTGGTCACGGTGCATCTGTAGTTAAGAAGCAGAGAGCGACAGATGAATGTGTGGCGTTACCCAGCCTCCCTTTCCATTTATAGAGTCCAGGATCCCAAGAAGGAATGGTACTACCCACAGCGGTCAAGTCTTAGCCTGATCAAGGTAATCCATTGGCCTGCCTAGAGGCCCATCTCTAGAGTGATGCGGAATTTGGTCAAATTTACAACACTAACACACTGTTCTAGACTCTTTTTCTTTTGCTAATGTATAAAACTACAGACTGGGGGCTGGAGAGATGGCTCAGTGGTTAAGAGCGCTGACTGCTCTTCCTGAGGTCCTGAGTTCAATTCCCAGCAACCACATGGTGGCTCACAACCATCTGTAATGGGATCTGATGCCCTCTTCTGGTGTGTCTGAAGACAGCTACGGTATACTGTTATAATAAATAAATAAACCTTTAAAACAAAAGAAACTACAGACTGAATAAGCTATAAAGGGGCAGTGTTTTCTTCAGCTTGTGGTTCTGAACAATATTGAAGGGCCACATCTGGTAATGGCCTTCTTGAGTCAGAGTCCAACGATATCTCAGGTGTGATAGGTTGGAACATGTACAATCACCAAAAGCCCCACATATGAACGACTTGGTCAGCAAGCTGTGGTGTAGTTGGGAGGAGGGGAGTCCTTTAGGAGGTAGGGCCTAGTGGGAGGAAGTTAGGTCATTGAAGGCGTGCACGAGAAGGCTATTACAACCCCTATGCCTTCCTGTCTCTTTCTCCACTTACCGCTCAGCATGGCCGAGTAGCTCTCGTCTCTCTATATTCCTACCACCAAGTGTCCTTTGTCTTGCCTCTAGCACAAAGGCAACAAGAGGAAGCAACCATGAACTGATGCCTTTGGGAAACCTTTTTATTTATATATAATTTGGTCTGCATAGTGAATTCCAAGCCATCCAGGACTACATAGTGAGACCCTGTCTTAAAACAATTAGAAGTTAAAAAAAAAAAAGAGTACCCTTGAAAAGACCTGCCATTTAATTGATTCTAGATCCAACCAAGGTGACAAGCAAAATTAATCATCACAGGATACAGGATTAGTTTTGAGAATTCTCTGCAATTCACTTTACAGACTTTCAGTTTGGTTCCTGCCATCTCTCTAACACCTCGTATCTTATAATAAGGAGCAATGTAACGGACAGTGCTCTTCACCCAGGGGAGGATCGGTGATTAATCACTTGTAGGCGTTGGTAGCTTACATTTGAGGTGGAAGGAATCTCTGGGCTTTTCCAGCATTGCCCAAACCCCTCTGCCCTACACATCAAAACTGACACCAAATCACCTGCTCGTTGCTGGGGCCAAAGTTTCCGAAAACACATAAATGTGCATTTATGAAGAGGTCAGAAAGATGATGGGGTGTCTTCATGCTTGCACAAGGAAGTGCTCTTACCCACTGAGCCATGATCTCCCCACCTGCCCCCTCCAGATGCACCCGCTGCCAAAAATTTACAGGTTTACTAGCCTGAATTGGTAGGTATCTGTTAGTGAAACAAAAATGTACCAGGAATGTTATTTGGAATGTGATTTGCCTAACTTTAAAACTTGCCTTGTTTCAAGACATTCTCAGAACATGCATTAAACTTTAGGGCATGAAACCTTTAGTAGTTAGGACACTTCAGTACTTCTCATCCTGGGAGTAAATACTTTTATCTGGCAAGTAAGCTTGAGGTTTACCAGAAGTCCAAATCCAAATGCTTAGCTTTTAGGGGGTGCGGTTGGGGTGGGAACCAGGGTGAGGCACACTTTCTTCTTCATGCTTTTCTGCTTTTTAAGTTACTCCCAAATTCATGACTGACACTTTTTCTTTCTTATTTCTTCTCGTGAGGAGCCAAGCCAGAGCCTTGTTTATAATAGTCAGGTGACGCACACTTGAGGTGCCCTCCAAGTCCCTAGTAATTTTTGTATAGCAATTGAAAATTAGCTTAATTCTTTGAAACCATGATACATAGGTCAAAACAGAAACAGACCTGCTGCCTCGTCCGGTTCTTGTTGATCCTCTGAGGTGAGTCTTCAGGGAGCATGTTGAGCTCAGAGCAGAAGACCTGTTTTCTGGTTTAGAAGACTTCCAGACATCTCTCAATTCTACCCGGCAGGATTGAAACCGGGACAAATCAGACACGTTGAGAAGAGAAGAGGCTAGCAGGGGCCTCTGAATGTAGGAGACTGGAGAGAGAATAAACTTTAGGTTTCTGTGGCTTCCTGCCATTCTGCTTCTGTTTCTCTTTCCCAACAGCATCATCTCACCTCTCACCCCAATTCTCTCCATTTCTTCTGAATCCAGCCCAATTACATGGGGGGTATGGGGATGGAATGTGATTTCTTTCTGGTCAGGGTAAGAGATTCTCCTGAAGATGGTATTTAGTTCAGAAATAGAAATGAAGTCAGGCCCAAGATGACAAACTCTCATTTTCTTGCTGGTCTTAAACCCTGTAGAAGTTAACATCTGCTTTGATTCAATATGGCTTCTGATGACGTGGTCACCATGGATGAGACTAGATCTTAGAATGTCCTCAGTCCCCAGATCAAGTCACACTTGAATGGTATACTTTTCCTGGCCTTCAAAGCTATTTGAGCCAACTAATTTCCTTTCTCATTTTCTTATTCCTTAAAGCTGTTTGAACTGAATTTTGAATCAAATGAAATCTAATACACTAGACCTAAAGATAACAAAATACTGTGAAGACGATTGATGGGGACCTGTAACTTTATAATACCACATTCTAACTGAAGAAAACTGTGGGGCTGAGCCCAGAGAAAGAGAGGTGGATGGCAAGGATATATTACTGTCCTTAGCACACACGGATAAGGGACTCAGGTTGTCAGCGGTGCTCCTCGGACACCAAGCCTCCACCTTAGCAGAGGATTTTCAGAATCGAATAACTACCCCGGGTCCATATTTCATGCTCTCTGGTATGGCTTGTCTTTCCCTTATAAAACCATGGACCTTCTATAATAAAGCGCTCTGGTTCTTTGGCAGTTCAGTTTGCCAGGATTGGCTTGATCAGACAATCGTTAATGCAATCAATTTGAGCAATACCATGCATTCTTGGGGACCCCAGTCTTTGCAGGGCTAGTCTACCTCAATGGTGCTGAATAGGTGCACCGGGCTATGTGCGTGCACAACTGCTCCTTGGCTTGTCTCCTCTCTTAAATCCACGCTGTGCTTGTGCGTGCCTGGCGAATGGAATACAGAGAAAGAAGACTTGAGTGACTCTTTTTCTTTTCCCTTAGATCCCTGAGTTGCCCGGATAGTGATCCAGAATGACCTCCAACTGGAGAAGATCATCCACAAAGGTAAAAGGAAGCACTCCCAACATAGATGGAGGAGCTTGGTTAAGGGATACAAATGTGCCAGATATCCATCATTCAACACCTCTGTGAGGCACTGGCATGAAAGACCACAAGTGAGACCAGTAGAACTGTCTAAGTATCTGACTTCTGAATTATAATAGAATTGTTGCTTAATGAGGCTAAGGTTTTTTGTTACATAACGAGGCTCCTCTGGAGGCCTACAGTCACTCTCAAAAGTGCAGCTCCCCTTGGGCAGATGAGTTGCAAAAAGACACCCTCTTCTCTAGGCTGGAGCACAGGTTCCCAGGGCACAGCACTGGAATGGGAACAGCCCAGCAGGATGTCTACACCCTTGGCCCCTCAGCCTGGTTGTACTCTTTGTATAAAATAGGCACTGATTGACCTGCATAGGTCAGGGCTTAGAATAGCTTCAGGTAGCTCATATATCTTCAGGTAGATCATCTGCGCCTGTCCTTACTAATTCCTCACGTATGATGGGTGTTTCCATTGCCTTAACTTTTCCAGTGTCTCATGGCACCAGAAGCCTAGACTGACACTGCTATCCTGGCAAACGGTAGGCAGTGGGTGATCTCAAGGCAATGCTGGGGCCAGGCAAACACAAACTGCCTTGAACAGAACATCTGGTTCTTGAAAGGCCTTTTGTCCCTCAGTGTTTTGCTTGCCCAGTTCTCTCCTGCCTTAGGCAACAGCCTTGCAGTTCCCACATCCTGGAACTCATTCCTGATGGACTTCTGTGAGAGACATGCACTTATTTTTTTCCTTGTTAGTTCCTGGAAACCATTTCACGCTCAGCTTTTGGGCTGATCTGCCCCATGGAGGTAGGGGCAGCTCTTTTCCTTCACGCTGAACCCGTCAGTCTATAGCGCCGGTGTATTTTAAGTCTGTTGGGTGTTACTCTTGCCCATACACTAGGACTCGACAAGGTGGAGCTGGATTAATCCCTGTGTCCAGAATACCAGTCAGCTACTTTTTCCTGATGTTAGTATCATTAATCAGCCCATTCCTTTTCCGGTTTACCTGAAAACACAGTTTGTCATGAATAGACTGTGTTAGCCTTTGAATGCAGCTATGATTCGTTACTTAAATTAGGACTCCATTATCAAAAACTGCCTGTTAATTTTTTTTTTCTGCATAGTTAGGGCAGGAACAATAGTTGACTATTGAAAATTTAAAGTTTTGTCTCTCGGCAGATCAAGATACTGGACAGGGTTAACCGACTGAGAATTTTATCTGTGATTGACAGGCCAAGGAAGAAAAAAGTGAATCAAGAGGAGGGGGAAAATCAATGGTAAAGTGGATATAAAAGTGGACGAGAAAGAAAAGGAGCAACTGAACCGTGGAAGAACAGCTTTAGGAGAGGAAATAGAAGGCGCGGAGAAGCATAGGCGCAGAGAGAGCGGGAAGAGAGGCTGGGAGGGCGGGCAGGAGCGCGCCGGGCCGGCTCACTACTCTGAGACGCGGGGGAACGTAGACGGGGCTAAAGCGTCGAGCTGCGAGGAGTCACCCCCCCACCCGACGCGGGATGGTCGCGTCCAGCAGCGTCAGCCAATAGGAAGCCGGGATGTTGGAGAGACGGCGGTGAGCGGGGCGCTCGCTGGCTGGGGTGGGAGGGGGACGGCGGCCGCCGCCATGATGCTTGTTTGCTTTCAATGAAAACGAGGGGGGCGCGGAAGAGGAGGCGTCGGCGTCGGTGGCGGCGGCGTCGACGGCGCGGAGGCGAAGGCGGCGGCCGGCGCGGCGAGGAGGGCGAGGCCGGGGTCCGAGAGGGCGGCAGAGCGTAGCGGCGGCTCGTGGGGTCCGGGCGGCCGAGGCGGGCGGCTGAGGAGCGGCGGCTGAGGAGGGGGAACAAAGAGCGGCGGCTGAGGCGGCTGAGGAGTGGCGGCGGCGGCGCTGCAGCAGCGGGCGGGACTGGTATGGTGGTTCCACAGGGCAGACCCCGCTGCACTCACCGGGAGGAGGCGGCGGCAGCGGCGGAGGAAGGCGGCGCAGCTCGAGAGGTGAGCGCGACGGGCCCGAGCGACGTCCCGCCGAGGCTCTGCCGCCTGCGCTCCCCCATCCCCCAGGGGTCGTGCCCTGGGGACCCCGAGCGCGCACTCGCGCACAACTTAGTAGCTCTCCGAGTGACGTCTGTCCGTCCCCCTCCTTGACACAGCGATCGCGGTCCGGTCGGTCCCCGGGCCGCGCCCCCGCGCGGAGTCCCGGGGCTCGGCCTGGGTCGGAGGGTGGGGTGGGGGGGGCAGGAGTGTTGATTGACGGCAGTGTGGCGGCGTACCGAGGGCGGTGGCGTGAGCCCTGGCTTTTCGGACCCCCGGCTCCGGTCACGCGCCCCAAGAGAGGTGCTGGTGTGCGGGGACTAGGAGCTAGGAACCGGTGGCAACTTTGGAGAAGTGGCTGTGCGGGGTGGCGCACTGTGCGGCGTGGAACTTGGCACTCAGTGGACGCTCTTAATGCTCACCCGTTTCCTCCTAAAGTGTTTAAAGTCAATTTAACGCAGATATTGTTAGGGGCGGGGCGGATTACGTGGCCAAAGAAGTGATTATCAGCTGTAGAGATTATTGGACTCGGGACTCAAGTACTAATTTCTCGAAGAAAAATTTTCCCTAGTTTAAACCAAAGCGGACCTAGCCTTTTCATGTTTCAAAGCCAGTGGTTATTTTCTTTGGTAACATTTTTACAAATATCCCCCCCCCCCGCCCCCCGACTCTTTCTACCCGGACATCGGTTTTTAGAGACTGCTCATAAGCAACTGTAATTCTTTACTTTTAACTATTCCTGCAAGTGAGGACATTGTGAACGGGCCAACTTGTTACTGTGTTTAAATTTGCCTCAATTTGAGTACAGGTAAACCTGTTTTACAGGTAGATTGCCTGATCCTGCTAGGTCTAAATTCTTCTCTGCCTGTGTTTGGAATTTTAACTTTGGAGACTAAATGAAAAAACAATCCGGTGTGTGCGAGCACTGTCTCTTCTACACTTCCCTAGACTTCTCCACCGTTCCACAACCGTTCTGTATGCTGCTCAAAACAAGGCATCGTTTGCTTTTTTTTGTAATTGCTGCCAGTCTTTTGAAGTTGGCGCGTTTTAGAATACATTTTAGAATTAAAATGAACTCGGAGCCAGTGGTCTAGTCTAATTCTCTGACACCGTTTCTAAGGATAGGATCAGGATATTGCAGTTATGAAGGGTGATATAGTTGCTAAGTATTTGGGTTTTGGAGAAGGAAGGGGAGTGTTTTTAACGGGTAGATATTACTTAAAGTATGTCAGTGTAGCCATTTCTCAGTAGGTGCACAGGGTGTTGCAAACATAGACAAAAAGTATGTGGCAGACATTTTCTAGTGTGGCTGGAGAATTCTTGAACAATCCTTGTATAATTTCAGATGTATTATGGCTGCTGGGAAATTTCAGGTTTTTTTTTTTTTGTTTGTTTGTTTTGTTTTGTTTTGTTTGTTTTGTTTTGAACAGACAAGTTGATATATGGAACTTTGTCCTGACTGCAAATAAAGGCATTATAGGAAATTGCCCACTATGCACGTAGTATTTTGGTTAATGTTTAAACATCCCACTGAACCCATGTTAACTTTTTTTTAAAACAAAACAAAACAAAACAAAAATATGGGTCTTAAAATATAGTTCCTGCTGGCCTGGAACCTTTTTTTGTAGAATAGGCTGACCTTGAACTCAGATCCTCCTGTTTCTGCCTCTGGGATGCTGAGGTTAAAGGTGTACAGCACCATGTTTAAGTTTTTCATTCAGTGCATCCTAGAAGGATGACATATGTAAGGCATACTGGAGTAAATGAAGTATCCTTTGGTCCTTACATGGTAAGAGATCAATATCTTCAGTATACATGTAACTCTGTTCTGAGAAAGGTCCACTGGCTAGGAAGCTCACGCTTCTGTTTTAGCACTCTGAAAATGTCTACATTTTCATCTAAAAATGTATAATACACACACACACACTATACTTTTGTCATGGAGAAGAAAGTTCTGTTAATTTTTTAAACCTTTTAGCTTCTACACAATATACAGTTTTTCTTATCTGTCCCTGTTATTCAGGCTAAGGTGGCCGTGTTACAAGGAAATGAGATTAATAAACACTACTTGAAAAGTGTTGACTAAACCCAAGTGTAACTATATGTATAACGTGTACTTGTGAGTACAGTGGAGTGTAGTAGAGTTTGGTGTTTAAGGAAGGAAGGAAGGAAGGAAAGAATGATTATTTGAATCTAAGGTAGAGGCTGATTCAGGCCGCCTTACCCTTTGGGCTTTACTTTTCTGTTGTCCATGTGGATATTTTGGATGAATTGCACCCTGAGGAATAGCTTTTGATAGTCCTGAGATAGATGATGGGAACCCAGAGATGACTGTATCCAGTTCTGCCTTCCTGTTCTGCATAGGAATATGGTGTACAAGTGCTTCAAGGAACAGAAGAATGATGAAACTTATGGATGAGGGTGCGGTGCCAGTTTAAAGAAAAGTGACACTGAGTGGAAGCTTGCCAAGTTGGAGAAGGGGAGCATTGTAAACAAAGGGGACAGTGATCAGACTGAGGTATCAGGTTTGGGGGTAAGGTCAGCCACCATACGATGTTACTGGAACAGTGGGAGTGAGTTGAGAGCATCTGTACAAGAGGTCTGTCTAGCCTAGATTTTGAAGGACTTTGCTGAGCTTTGTTTCCTTTTAGCAAAGGAGAGTCTGTTTTTTTTTTTTTTTTAAACAAGAAATAAAGTTTTAAAGATAACTAGGCATCAGTGTGGGGGAATAAAGACCATGCAAGTAAAATTGAAGTCATATTTGGAATAATACAGGTAGTGACTGTTTTTTTGACTTGGATATAGTGTCTGTGGCTCCTTTTGTGATGGGCTTGAAAACTGCCCAATCACTCTGTAATATAGGGTCATGCCAATTCAGAATGTTGGAGTTTTAGAAGATGTGAAAAGCAGCCAAAACAGTGAAAGCCCTGAAATGAGACGCATGAAACTTGAGGTTTGTGGACTTTGCTTCCTAGAGCTCAGACAGGCTAGAGAGTTTAATTGGAGCAGTCAACCAGCACACACACTGGAATCAAAGCAGCCAGGCTGTTTAGGAATACTCTTGACGGTTAGGCTATGGTAAGTATTTTGTGAAATGCTAGGGGAAGATGAGTTTTCCCTCTAAATTCCTGGAAGTAGAATATTGAGACTTAGAAGCGTGGGACTCTTAAGAAAGCTGCTGTAACAGGTTTTATATGGAAATCACAGGCCTTGGGAGGAAGTGGAATTGGAGTACAGGAACTTGATAAGAATGGAAGCATTTCTCATGTTAAGTGACTAAGAAGTAGAGCAGTATTACAATAACTGTGCACCTAGCCTCAAAAAGCACCTGCTTTATTTGAGCTGCACATCCACAGGGTTGGTCCTTGTAAATTACTCTGATTTGCTAGGAGAGTTACCTGAAAGTCTGGAAAACTATGACACTGAAGTTGAATGGGTGCGGTCCACAACACAGAAGGAGCTGACTTACTGGTTAGTGCTCCTGTCTTACGTATTTTTGTACAGCTCAGTTCACCTGGGGCAGTTTTCTATCTTAGTCTAATTTTTTTTCACAGATTAAAATAGCACATAAACAAGTGAGAAGTTTGCAGTGATTGTTCAGTATTAAGTCAGTCATGTTGGAACAAATTCACATTTTTTCCAAACAAGTGTTATACAGATGAGCTAATTATACTTAAACACAGTATTTGAAAATATTCAATTCAGAGTGAGTTTGTAGTAGTGCAGAGAGAAAGACAAAAGAGTAATAAACATAGCAGGTTATATGGTAATTAGAAATATATAAACATTTTGTGTATCCTTAGGAAGAATCTAATTTTGACTAGGAACCTTTGGAGGAGTTGTTAGTGATCTTAGAGCTGAAGTTAGAAGATATAAGGGCTGTCAGGCTGAATAGGGTGTTTGAGAGAAGGCAACAGCGTGTCCACACTAAGTCATACACAGTGCGGGCTGTGTGAGGATACAAGTGTTAGAGCATCTTCTGTATACGGTGGGAGCCCATGTTCTTGTGTGACATACTTAGGAAGCAAGTAGTAAAAATGGGGAGACTGGATGAAAAGGGTCAGGACACACTAAAGTGGAAGTTTCTGGTTATGTGATGTATATGGATGAGGGAGATCATTAGGTCTTAATGAGAGAATGGGGGCATCAGCATTGAGGGGAGAAAACTAGTATATGCTATAACAATTTTGAAAGTACTAAAATTAAGATAATGTAGATATTGCATAGTAGCTGTTTCTTGTTCTCTAGATTTTCCTTTTTGAGTGATCTTGAGTATCAAGGGCTACAATATCTTTTTAAGGCTGAAAAAATTATCTGTTTATATTTTTGAGATAAAGCCTCGCTGTGTATCCTTGGCTAGTTTGGAAATTATTGTGTGCTCCAGTCTGCCTCTGCATAGTATTAGAGTAGAGGCCTACACCTCTGATGACTTGAGGGTACCATTTCAGTGCATGCAGAGTGTCTGAGAGTGGTGAGGGTGAATTCATATACTAGTTCAGGGTGTGGCACTTATCAGCACAACTGAATTTTGGTATTATGCCTGTTGATGTTTACTTGGTTTGACTTTTGCTTCTTATCTCAAGGTATCCTGGAACTGGTATTCTCAGTTCCTGTGGATAGTAGGAAGGGTCTTTTAGTCTGCTTTTTCTGGATTTCACCTGCACCACTTGAAGCCTAGGTATTAATTTTTTCATATTCCTGATAAGGTGGAACTAGCTTCTATTTTATTTATTTTTTTTAAGATTTATTTATTTATTTGTTTTATGTACAAATGGTTGTGAGCCACCATGTGGTTGCTGGGAATTGAATTCAAGATCTCTGAAAGAGCAGTCAATGCTCTTAACCACTGAGCCATCTCTCCAGCCCAGTTATTTTTGAACTATCACAGCTTTCCCTCTTGAATTCATATAAATGTTGACTGAGTATGACCTAACTTGCTAGATGCTGGACTTATGAAAATACCAAGATTTCAAATGATGTATTGTGGCAACCATATAGCACTTATATTTTATTTGATTAGAAGTCATCTGGAGATGGGTTAAACCATGATAAAGATATTTTGTGATTTTTTTTTTTCTTTTAATAAGGCACATCCTGGAAGTTTTGTAGTTATTTGGGTTCCTGGAACCAGTCATCCAGTAATTAATCCCTAGCAGATACCTTGGGACAACTGTATTTAACAGTTTCTCTCAGGTACAGTGAGAGTCAAATAAAATTCAGTTTGGGGACAGTCACCAAAGATGATATCTAGAATGAATGAAGGTAGGAAGACAGTGGAACAAAGAAATAGATCTGAGACTGTGCAAATAACCCAGATAAAATCTGAGGGGGTTAGGGCAGAATTGGTGAGAAGTTTGTGTTAGAATTGGGAGTCTGGATACTCATTTTGGCTTGGAAAATTGGGCACATGTCATAGGAAGAAAGACAAGGTGGAAAATCAAGAGGCTAGATTTCCTTTTACACTTTTATTTTGTTCTCTTCCTACTGTAAGGTAAAAGAAATGAATGAGCTATGTTGCAATTTGATACAGGATTATTGGAAACATGAATTATATTGTATTCTAGTCTCTTATGAAGCAATTTCAGAATGGTCTTTGAAAATGAATAAATCTAAGGCTGTTCCTTGTAGTGGGAGGCAGAGTCGGGTGGATCTCTTGAGTTCAAGGATAATCTGATCTGCATAGTGAGTTCCTGGCCAGCCAGGAACTGTGGCTAAAAACAAATACCCAGGGCTAGAGAGAGATGGCTCAGTGGTTTAGAGCACTTGCTGTTCTTAAAAGAGTACTAGGGTTTGGTTCCCAGCATCCATATGGTAGCTCAAAACCATTTATAACTTCAGTTTGAGGAGATCCAGCGCCTCGTTTTTGTCCTCTGTAGGTATCAGACACACATACAAGCACTTTTGCATACACTTGAAATGAAAGTAAATCTTGATACGTCTTTAAGAATGTTCTTTGGAAGCCTGGTAGTGGTGGTGCATGCCTTAAATCCTGGAACTTAGGAGGCAGAGGCAGGCAGATTTTTTTGAGTTTGAGGACAACCTGATCTACAGAGTTGAGGACAGCAAGGGCTACACAGAGAAACCCTGTCTTGAAAAATGAAAGAATGCTCTTTGAAGAACATCCAACAGAACTCTGTTATCGCTTTGTCTAGTCTTGTGTGGTGAATATATTTATGGTCCTATGTTATAGGATAACAAATTGTGATCTACTAGTCAAACGTGCACATAATGACTAGAATTTCAGTGTGCAGTGATAGAACTTTTTGGAGGTAGAAGAGCATATCTGAAGGATGTCAGTTAGTTTGCAGGCTCTCTCAAAAGTACAAAGAAAATACTGGGACAGAGGTAGAAAAGATGGGGGAGCTGGGTGGTTGTGGCTCACACCTTTAATCCCAGCACTTGGTTAGGCAGAGGCAGGCAGATCTTTTAAGTTTGAGGCCAGCCTTATCTACAGAGTGGGTTCCAAGACAGCTATACAGAAAGTTCTATCTGGAACAACATAATCACCACCACCACCTCCATGACCAGTGACAACGAAAAAGAAAGTAGGTGTGAATGATAAACTATGGAGTTTGAATTTGTTTTCTAAGATGTGGGGATTTAGTATTTTTTGTAGTGTAAAAGACGGAATGTGTGTGCTAAGTAGATCCTTTACAGAGCTACATCCCCATTCCAAAAGACCAGAAAAAGATGTAGAGTGGATGCCAGTTCTGATCCCGAAAGCTTACTGAGGATCAGAAGTTAACTCTAGTTAAGCTTTGTCATTTTAGATGCCAATAAAGATATGCAATGAAGGATGGCTCTTTAATGTAGTATAATTAGATAGAACTCAGCTTTAGGAAGAATAATTTGAGAGTGGTATATAGGTCAATTGTAATCCTAAAAGTGCATATCATCTAGAAGAAATAAGCATTAAAAATAATGGGCTAGAGTATGATTACATTATAATGTTTTGTTTTTCTCTATAGGTTAAACCTTCCTGATTTATTTTTTGTTCTAATACCCAACAGAGTGCTTGACACACTAAAATTTTTCAGCAAGTATTTTATGAATGAATGGTTGTGTAAAGAAATCTCCCTTAAAGGAAGCATAGTTCATCTGTATCAAATTAGTTTCAGATTTCTGTGAAAATCTGGTCCACAGGGAAGTTACAAGTAAGTCTTGAGGTATTGCCTGGCCAAGTCCAGTCAAGTTTTCAGTCAAGGTGAATGTTCATAGCTCATCACATTAAGTTATCCGATGCTGGTCTCTGCTGTTAAGGTTACTAGGATTGACAAGGAGGTGGGTAACAGAATGTTTTCTAGTTTATACTCTGAAAGTAGTTTGTAGTGGTGTTACCTTAATGTTCTTTCTATTTAGAGCTAAAAGATTTTAAGTATCTTATATTCCTTGCCTGAACAATGTTCACTAGAAGTTAAAAAATTGTTACAACTTGTACGTTGACTTTTAAATCTTCTATACTCATTTATACTACTAGCTATTTGGTATGTGTGAGACAGGGTCTTCTTTGTAACCTCAGCAGGTTTTTATCTAATTTAATATGTATGGATGTTTTGCCTGTGTATGTCTGTTCACCACTTGTGTGCCTGTTGGCTTCAGAGGCCAGAAGGGGACATTACAGTCACTGGAACAGGAATTAAAGACAGTTACCCATCATGTGGGTGCTGGGAATTGAACCATGGCCCTCTGGAAGAGCATACAGGGTTCTTAACCTTTGAGCCATCTCTAGACTAGTCGAGGCAGGCTCTTTTAGCTGTTATTCTTTTGTAAAGTGGGACTTTTCTTTAGCTCAAGTTTGGTTCCTCTGAATGCCCTTCCTTTCTGAAGGGATAAGTAGGTAAGCCTTTCTCTTCAGTTACCAGTTCTCTGATTATTCTACATCAGAGTAGTTAGTTGGCCTACTGGGTCTGTGCTGCTCGTCTCACTTGCGCCCCCCACAACCCTTGTCTTGGTGGCTGTTGGAGTAGTATCTCTCCACTGTTTGCTCTTCTACAATTATGCTTTCCTGCAGCACATGGAACATCATGTTAATTCCTCAGTTTAGCATTTTTCTTTGAAGTACTCATTTTATTAATTGTGCTTTAGCCTATTTATTATAATTGTGATTCTTTTTGACTAAATCATCACTATGACCAGTGAGAATGGTTCCTCTTAGCTAGTTCTTGTATTGTGTTGACATGAAAATCCCACTAGATTTTGCTTTTTGGCACTGAAAGATGCCCTAGATTCATGCTGTATTATTTCTTGTATCATATTTACATTTGTTTATTCTACAAAGAATTTTGCGTTGTTGGTAGTTTATTTTTCTGAAGTTTCAGTTGTCTGTGGTCAGTTTTATTAAAAAAATGATAAGGGGTAAATTAATAAGCCAGGTGGTGGTGGTACATGCCTTTAATCCCAGTACTGGGAAGGAAGAAGCAGGCCAATCTCTGTGAAGTTGAGGCCAGCTTAGTCTGCAGGGCTACCTAGTTCCTAGGTAGTCAAGGACTAGGACAGTCAAGTATTTTGAGGGAAAAATTACAGAAATAAGCATATATTCATAAGATTTAAATCACAGGCCATTTCAGGTGCATGATGAATATTTGTGGTATCCTATACCCAGAAAATGAATCATATCTTATCTATACTGGATGTACTTCTGCCCATTAGTCGTTTGGTCTGGCATATTAGATGAACTCTGATTGTACCACAGTGGCTAGTGTTTAAGAAATGCTTATTTTACTCTGCGTTGCCAAGGCACAAGAGTACTGAGTCTAGCAGTTTGGCTAGTACACCAAAGAGAAGCATAGCAGTTCCCCCCTCCCCTATATGACAGTAGAGTCCATTCTAAGATTCACAGTGGGTACCTAAAAGTTCAATGGTATCAAATCCTGTATATACTGTATGCCCACTTCCCCACTTACATATACTTATGTTTAATTTTTAAATTAAGCATAATAGAGAGATTAATAACAGTTGAACTGTAAAGCTATCAGGAATTTATTTTTTCTTAAGTCCAGAACTTTTAATATTTTAAGTCAAAGAAAACTACTACATCTCTTTGCTATCTAAATTGGGAACATCATTCTTTTATGTGAATAAGTAAGTTATTTAAATGAGCACAGTGATACTGTAACAAGTGTATTCTAAACAGCTACTAAGTGACTAGCAGACAGCAATGTATTCAAGGAGGCATGATTTCCTGGGACCCACAAGGTAGAAGGAGAGAGTATCTTCTGCAGGCTTCCCTCTGGCTTCCACATGCATGCACGCTTCTCCGTGCGTACATGAAGTGTGTATGCACATATAGATAGATAAATGTAAAAGACATTAAAAATGAAATTATGAATTCACTCAGTTTGTACTGTGCAGTTGTGGTTACTCGTTATGTTCAGATTTTCTTTCATTTGGCCAGTGGAACACTTCTAAAGCAAACAGCTATATTTTCTTCAATCACACCTTTATTAGCTCCAGAGTTTAATCATTCATATTCTAGAACTAAAAATCATTAAAAACTACATGGCACTCCTAGTTCTTTTTGGTAGCAAATCTATTTAATGATCCTAATACGTCTGCTTTTTTTTTTTTTTAAATACTTCTACTGATTTGATTCTTTATTATGTACTGATTGGTTTCTTTTCTTCGTTTATTAACAGGCATGCCCAAAGAAAAGTACGAGCCCCCTGACCCTCGGAGGATGTACACAATTATGTCCTCTGAGGAAGCAGCAAATGGAAAGAAATCACATTGGGCAGAGCTTGAAATAAGTGGTAAGACGTGTTAGCATGAATTTATGGTATAGAGATTAAAGATATATTGGAAAATTAGGTTTTTTAATGCTAATGCATATATAAGAGCAGTTGTGTTTTACAAATGTTAATTTCACTTTGGAGCAGGAAGGGCTGGTGAAAAGTGGTTTGAGTTGTAATTTAAATCCCGTTGGTTGCCTGTTACTTCTACTTGTGCATGTTCTTCCTCTCACTTCATACATCACATCATAAACTCTAAGGTTAGGGACTATGGATTCTTTTTTCTTTTTGGCTTTTCAAGTTTCTTTGTGTCCTGTCCAGGACTGACTTAGAACTCAGAGATCTGCCTTCTGCTGCCTCCTGAGTGCTGGCATTAAAGGTACACACCACCAGGCCGGGCTATGATGGCTCATTAGTTCATTCTGTTTAGCCCTGGGTAATGCTACATTGTGTGGAAGTACTGTCAGCTCTTGCTTACTTACTTTGGGAAGAACATCTTGGGTTCTTCCAGGTTTTGGCTTTGCATTCTGCTGGTAGGGTTTGCTAAGGACCAAGGAAGCATGGTTGTCGCACATGTGCTAAGAGCATGCTTAGTTTTTATCAGAAACTGCTTTCTTTCTTTCTTTTTTTTTTTTTTTAAGCAAAACGAAACAACACAAACAAACCAAAAGAAATCCCCAGAGTAAACAAAAATTCCTGTTTTGCAGCATCCTTAGGGGTTGGTGTCCTCAGTGTTTTGAGTTTTGCCATTGTGATAATATATATGGTGACCTTGAGCTCACAAGAGATCTGCCTGCCTCTACCTCCTGAGTGCTGGGATGAAAGGCATGTGCCACCATTGCCTGGTATTTTGTTATTTTGTAGTTCTTAATGATAGCTCTGTTGTGGTTTAAATGTGAAATGTCCCTCTTGAGCTTCCTGTGTGTGAATATCGGTCTCCAGCTGTCGGTGTGAAAGTTCTATAGGCTTTAGGAGGTGGAGTCTTCCTGGAGGAAATGGGGAAGGGCCTTGAGGCTTTATACCTAGTGTGGTTCCATTTTCTCTTCTTTCCGTTTTCCTGAAGAGTAGACGCTGGCTGTGCTGGCACTGAGTTCTGGCACCATACTTTTTCTGCCTGCTGCCATGTCTTTCCTTCTGTGCTGGAATGGTCCTTAGAACAGTCATTCTCAACTTGTGGGTTGTGACCCCTTTGGCAAACCTCTTTCTCCTAAAATATTATCTTACGATTCATAACAGTAGAAAATTATAGTTATGAAATAGCAGCAAAAATAATGTTGTGGTCGGTGTTCACTACAGCATGAGGAATTGAATGTATTAAAGGGTTGAAGCTTTCGGCAGGTTGAGAACACTGCCCTAGAACAATAAGCAAGAGCAAACCTCTTCTCCCTTAAATTGCTTTGTCAACAACAAAACAAGACTTAATACTTCTTTAACCAGATCTCTTTCTCTGTCTGTCTGTCTGTCTGTCTGTCTGTCTGTCTGTCTGTCTGTCTGTTGTCTCTCTCTCTCTCTCTCTCTCTCTCTCTCTCTCTCTCTCTCTCTTTCTCTCTCTCTGTCTCTCTAGTTTACTTTACATCCCACTCAATGTTTCCTTCCTGGTCACCCCCAACCTCCACAATCCTTCCCCTAACCCCCCCCCCCCTTTCTTCTCTGAGCAGGTGTGTGTCCCCTGGGTATCATCCCCACCCTGGCACTTCAAGACTGTGAGGATAGGCACTTTCTCTCCCACGGAGGCACAGAGGCCAGACAGTCTCTCATTCTTATGTTTCACTTTGGAGATTAAGTCCAGGGCCTTGTGCACAGAATTACATCCCCAGATGTGCCTTTTTACAAATACTTTCTTCCACTTTATGGCTGGTCTTCTCATTCTCTTGACAGTTGAGATCAGACTTTTTATTTTTAAGGTAGGTTTGTTTATGTATTTATTATGAGTACACTGTAGTACATTATCAGACACACCAGAAGAGGGCATCAGATACCATTACAGATGGTTGTGAGCCACCATGTGGTTGTGGGATTTGAACCTGGGATCTCTGGAAGAGCAGTCCGTGATCTTAACCTCTGAGCCATCTCTCCAGCCCCAAGGGCAGACATTTTAAATTTAAATGGATTTGGCATGTATATTGGGAAGAACTGACATTTTGGCACTATTGGGTTCTAGTCTTTTTCACTTATTTATTCTTACTTGATATCTTTATATGGAATTTCATACTTTTCCTTATTTTAGTAAATGGTGGTGTTTTTATTTTGAATTTCATCGTATTCATCATGGCATATCAAACAGAATGGATGACTTTTAAGTCTTCCTTTATGTTTTTAAACTTTACTCATGTGTTCTAGTTCTAAGTCTCATTGTATGTTGATACTATTCCTTTAAATGTTAAAGTTTTTATTCACCTAGTTTTTCCATTGTTCATTATTAAGACATGCAGATTCTTGTTTGTTTTGTTCTTTTAAAGTCTGGTGATAGGTCTCTTCTTTAGACTCATTATTTTGTGCTGATTTGAAAGATAATTTGTGCAGGAGAAAGAGTTATCAGTTAATGGTTTGTATCTGTCAGTAAGATGCTCCTTCTCTTCTTGCTTAAGTTGTTTCTCTTAAGTCTACAGTCACTCCTGTCCTTGCTTCTGTATCTATGTCTATTTTCTTTCTTTCTATTTTTTTTTTAGATTTATTTATTATATATGTACACTGTAGCTATCTTCAGACACAGCAGAAGAGGGCATCAGACCTCGTTATAGATGGTTATGAGCCACCATGTGGTTGCTGGGATTTGAACTCAGGACCTCTGGAAGAGCAGTCAGTGCTCTTAACCACTGAGCCATCTCTCTCCAGCCCTCTATGTCCATTTTCTAAGGCAGTTAGTTGTTAAGTTTTTGTGCCATTGGTTTTAAGCACCATGATTACAATGTCTCTTTGGTGTGGGGTGTTCCCCTCCCACCCCCTGCCACTTTCTTTGGGAAGTAGGTTTTGTCAACCTTCTTGGATCTGTGGGTTTACAGTTTACAGTTTTGTCATTTTGTCTGCTTTCCCTCGCCTGCCCCTTTGGAGGCATGTGGTTACTTGTATTTTAGCTTACTTAGAAGTTGTCTTTTGGATTTGTTAATGCTTAATTTACTATTACCTTTATTTTCTTTTGGACTAGTTTCTATTGCTATACCCTTAATTTCACTAATTTTTCCCCCCAGTGTCTAATTTTCATCACTAGAGGTTGTGGGAATTTGTTTTCTGTGCCTTTACATAACATTTCCCTTTTTAAAAAGTATATACCAAATTACTGTCTTCAGCATCCATTTTGTCATCTTTTTTTTCATTTCTAGTTTGATTTAAAGTCATTTCTTTTATTCCACTTTGTATGTGTCATACTTTAATTTTCATTTTGATATAGAAAGTACAGAGGTTTGTACTTTTTTTGAGTTTTGGATAGTTTTACATTCTTGGAAATACTCTGAAGCTTTGTTGTGAAGCTAAGAGTGGTCAGGCTAAAATAAGGGAAGAAGAAAGCCCAGTGGTTGTTCTATCACTTGCTTGCTAGGAACTACTTACTGCCACTCATTCATTCACTGTGTTTATGAACCGATGAGTAGGTAGTTACATGTAAAGATTTCCAGAATTTTGCAATACATAAATAAATAACTATCTTGGAAGCAGTTTGCTTTGTTTGGAGCTCACTTTTAAGTAGTACCCTCCTAAGTATTCTCTGGTTAAAAGGTTTTCCATTCTGGCCGGTGGAAAATCAGAGTGTTCTGATCTTTGGAATCACCGAGGACTGCTTTCTGTGTTCTTGCCAGTTTCTCTCTGTTTTCCTTTCTATCCAGGTTATTCCTTATGAGCACTCATGTGGGGCCCTCTTCACATCTCTGCACAGCTCTGTCCTTCATCTCATCTCAGTAGCCTGTCAGACTCTGCCTGGGTTCTGTGTTAGGTATCCTCAGGACCCTAGGCAGAAGGCAGAAATAATGATACCAGCTGACTTCATTTCCCACCAGTCACTGATGCTCTGTACTGCCTAGTGTCCGTCTGAAAACATACTTATTGTCTTCTATGTGATTCCTTCCTTTATTCCTTTTGTTGTATTGTTTCTTTTTTTCTTGTCTTTTTTTGTCATTTGATTTTTTTTTTAATTTTTTTTTTTTCGGAGCTGGGGACCGAACCCAGGGCCTTGTGTTTGCTAGGCAAGCGCTCTACCACTGAGCTAAATCCCCAACCCCTTCATTTGATATTTTTATTCATTGTTGGAAGTAGTAATTTCATGACCTTTATTTTCCTTAGGAGTAAATTCACTTGTGTACTTTTCAGCTAATTACGAAGGGGTAGGTGGCCTAAATCTAATCAGGGATTGATGGACTTGAGCCGGATCTCACTGGTTGTGAGCATCCCTCCCTGTTGTTGGATCTTCCCTCTTCCATTTATAGCTCCCAGCTGGAGTCTTCGTGTTTAACAGGATCTTCTTCTTCCTCAAGGTTTCAGAGTTCTTGTTTTATCTTGTAAATATTGAAGGTGGCTTGGGTTCTCTCTGGCCTCAGCGTCTGCTTTCAGCTTCCTTCTTAGTTGCTGCTTGCAGTTGTGGAGCTGCGACTCTGGAAAGCATCCTGTGCTTTCACTCTGTGCTTCCAGCCTTTTCCTGCTCTCAGGTTGTCTGGTGCATCTTTGCTTCCTTTGTTCTCCGGTGCAACCACTGGCCCACCACAGGGATGTTGAACAATCTGGTATTCTAAGATATTTTATTTTTTTCTTTTTTTCGGAGCTGGGGACCAAACCCAGGGCCTTGCGCTTCCTAGGCAAGTGCTCTACCACTGAGCTAAATCCCCAACCCCAGATATTTTTATTTAGGTAGTTTTTTCATTTAAATCATGCTCTCTCTCCACACCCAAACCCCTCCCAGGTCCCCTTCTACTTCCCTACCTGTCCATCTTCATGCTCATTCTTTAAAAAAGAATACAACAAAATAAAACAAACAAAAACACAGGGAATCCAGTTTGCATTGACCAATTATGCCTGAATGTGAGGCTTACCCTAGACTGTGGTCCAAGTGTCACTTCATTGACGAAAACTGATTTTCCCTCATGCAGCACCACTCAGATGCCATTAGCTTTTGGCTAACAGTAGGATTCTTTGTCCACCACCAACAAATTCTTTTTATAGGAATCTAAAATTTGATGTGTACAAAAAAAGTCTGCCTGAAGATGCCAATTGTCTGTCTCTTGTTCTCATTTTAATGGGGGCAGTACTGTGGTTACCGCCTTTGGAGGGACACCTGTGGCTTTCAGCAGCTGTTTTTGTTCCAGGCCTTTTGCGATACTGCTGTAGGGCAGGAGGAAGTGTACTAACCACTCAGGAAGCTTCCAGGAGATACAACGTTGGATCTGAACGGATTTTCGAAGCAGGTGTCTTGCCTTGTAGGCCACATATTAGCTTTCATGTGTGACATTCTCTAACATTTGAGTTTATTCAGGTTTAAGCTTTATTCAGGTTTATTTTTCTGTGGAGAATAATAGACCATGAATAAAATTGTAAATCAAATTTTTTATGATTTTAAAAAGAATATTATATGAAGCTCTTTTGGATAATTATTAAGTATAACTTGAGAATCAGGTACCTTTCATTATGTAGTCAGCTTAGGAGCTTCCTGCTCTCCATCCAATGCCTGTTTTCCAGAAGCTAAGAGTGGTCAGGCCAAAATAAGGGAAGAAGAAAGCCCAGTGGTCGTTCTGTCACTTGCTTGCTAGGAATTACTTACTGACACTCATTCGTTTGTTGTGTTTATAAACCGATGAGTAGGTAATTATATGTAAAGATTTCCAGAATTTTGCAAACTATAGGAGTCCCTGACAAGGTAGTTAAGAAACTGTGATAAATAATGGCACACAAATGCTTGGAGTGTTATCTTTAAGAGGGTTTTACTGGCAGGATTAAGGAAAGCATCTTAGGCTAGCTGAGTACTGAGGTGGTGATATAAACCAAGTAGAACTGAGATTGAGGGCGGTTTAGGAAAGGGGGGGAACACAGAAAAACTACCTTCTAAAAGGTACACGCAAAAGTCTGCTTTTTACTATTCCTCTCCTCCATGTGTTACACAGCAAACACAGACAAAGAAGTTATTCTGTGCCTCTTTTTTGATACAAAATGTTATATTTTATTACTGTGGTTTATTTTTTTTTCACTTAAAGTTTACTCAATACAGTATAATCTCCAGTTTCACTGAAATGGCTGACCATGTCCACCACCAAAACCATCTCTAAACTGGAATTCAGTGACTGAGCCAACCCCAGACTCAGCATTCTTGTCAGCCCCAGGAGACACAGCACTCCTTCTGTAGGGGTCTCTGTCCACCTCCCCTTTTTCAGGTCACTTGCCAAGGTCTGCCAGTCTCAGGGTGACTGTGCCTCAGGGTGGCACACACGATCTCCAGAAGTAGGTGAAGGTAATCTCAGAGATATTAGATGCTCTCGTTTGTAAGGTAACAACAGAAATGTCTCCAGGCGGGTTGGGGATTTAGCTCAGTGGTAGAGCGCTTGCCTAGGAAGCGCAAGGCCCTGGGTTCGGTCGGTCCCCAGCTTCGGAAAAAAAAGAACCAAAAAAAAAGAAAGAAATGTCTCCAGGCAAACTGCTCCTTCATGTAGCTGAGACTTGAGAGACTGCATGGCCTTCCTTACCTGAAGGTTGGCCCATCCGTCATCTGATGGCTTGGTGTGTCAGGCATATGGATGTCTTTCTTGGCAACCAGAACTGCTTCCTTAAAAAGGAGTTCATAGATAGCAGTCTGGTTCTTCTTAGGCATCAGTGTCATGCCAGCTGTAGGGTCCGAGGCGGGGGTTGGAAAGGAGCAAGAAGAGATTTTTATTTTTTTAAAGTGATACTTTTTTAATTTACTTTATTCTTTTTTTTTTTTTTTTTGGTTCTTTTTTTTTGGTTCTTTTTTTTTTTTTTCTTCGGAGCTGGGGACCGAACCCAGGGCCTTGCGCTTCCTAGGTAAGCGCTCTACCACTGAGCTAAATCCCCAGCCCCTTTATTTACTTTATTTTTGACAACAGTACCATAATTATTTTACATTGCTTCTAATATCTTAGGGCATATAGATAAGGGTACAGGAGTCAAAGGGTATATGGATTTGTAGTTTTGATATGTGATACTTTGGAGGTTTTTTTTGTTATTGTATAAATTAGGATGGTTATGATTTTTCTTTTTATCCTTTTTTTATCTTTTTATTTTTCTTTATCTTTTTCTCCCATCAGTTTTACATACTTATTACATCTAGTTATTCTGCCTTTTTGTTTGTATGATAAATAAGGCATTCTATTTTACTTGATTATTATGTGCACAAAATTGGTTGATAGTACATCTTGTATGCTAACAGGAATGTTTTTGTTATGTAGTGGACTTGTTTTCTAAATCCTTGTAAACGTGTGGGTTAGGTTAGGTGCTTTCTCCGTAGGTTCACTGTGCCTAGTCCTTTAGGGTTTGTTGACTGAAGAGTTGGAAATGTGTGACTATAATGGTAACTATCTTTTGTCCACTTCTTACGTATGGGAGTGACTTGACTCTGTGTGGTGTGGGGTTGAGAAAAGTACCAAACTGGGAAACAGTAGAGATCAGGTACACTTCCTGTTTCTTCTAGTATGTCAACTAGATGTTTAGATTTTTTTTTCCCCCAGTATCTCTCTAAATGCATAATAGCTATTTTGGCTTCTTGGTAGGTTCATTAATTATCCCGTAGCTTGCTAATCAATCACTACCTTCTGATTTCAAGGAACAATATATTTCTTCTTGTCTCCTGATATTTATTTAGCAATAAAATATTCTGGGAACTTTAGAATGAATTCACTTATTAGAATATGGCTCTTAGTTAAATCTTGGCCTTTCTTAAACCACTCAGTCACCCTGGAGTACAGTTTCTGCTTACCTTTGGCCTGTTAGATATTTCTAGACCAAGGTAGTCACAGTTTTATCAAAGTATAACTGACATGCAGAAATCAGCATGCATGGGGGCTGAAGAAATGGCTCAGTGTGGTGCAGAGGGCCCTCAACTTCGGTTCCTAGCACCCACATGAGGTAGCTCAAAGACACCTGTCATTAGGGATTGGTGCCTTTTTTGGCCTCTGCCAGCACATCCATATCCACACAGAGAGACACTCACTTACACTTAATTAAAAATAAGTTCTTAAAATGAGCATTTATTTACATTGTAATAATGCGATCTGTTCTGACCTTAGATGTGCCTGTTAGTGCCGTCCTTCCTGAGACTCTGCCATCCTTCTTTGTTAATGTGCCATTGCTACATCTCTTCCCTTACGCCTATACTAGATGGGTGTTTTGTGGAATTTGTATAAATGATATCATTCAATATGGTTTTGTTGTTTTATTTTTCTGGTAGACAGGTTTTCCAGTAGCTTCAGCTGGCCTTGAACTTAATATGTAGCCAAGCATGACTTTGAATTTTTGATTGTCCTGTCTCCATGTCCTTCATTCTAGGACCAGCCATAGGCATGCACTATATTCCTGGTAACGTTGGTACTGGGAATCAAACCCAGGAAGGACTACGTGCACACTAGGCAAACACTCTGCCAACTAAAGTGCGTCCTCACGCCAGTGTGGCACAGATAAGGCTACTCTAAATGGTCCTATTGCTGTGGGTGTAGCTTTTATGATCGTGTATTTTTGAGACTCTTGAAACTTTTTTGAAACAGTTTACTCACTCCTTGCTTCCCTCCCTCCCTCCCTTCTTCCTTTCTTTAGTTTTTACTAGATAGCTTTGGTCTGCAACTCAGGGCAGTGGCATGTAGTAAGTGTTTAAGACTTAGTTATTCGGGCTGGAGAGATGGCTCAGTGGTTAAGAGCACTGACTACTCTTCCAGAGATCCTGAGTTCAAATCCCAGCAACCACGTGGTGGCTCATAACCATCTGTAATGAGAACTGATGCCCTCTTCTGGTGTGTCTGAAGACAGCTACAGTGTGCTCATATAAATAAAATAAATAAATCTTTAAAAAAAGGGGGGGGGGGTTGGGGATTTAGCTCAGTGGTAGAGCACAAGGCCCTGAGTTCGGTCCCCAGCTCCGAAAAAAAAGAACCAAAAAAAAAAAAAAAAAAGACTTAGTTATTCTCTGGTTTGTAGTGCTATCTAACTGTGGCTTTATGGTTTTTTTTTTTTAATTATTGCTGATATTGAGCATCTTTCAATATGACTTTCCCATCTGTTTGTGCTTTTTGTTGAAGTGTCTGTCTAAGTCTTGTTCAAAGATTTAATTTTTAAGGTTCTTTATTAGTCCTTTTGAGCTATACCACAGACTAGAACTTTATAAACAGTTCAGTGCTGTGGCCCTTTACTACAACTCCTGATGTTGTGGTGACCCCTCCCCCCAGCCATAAAATTATTTTCATTGCTACTTCATAACTGTAATTTTGCTAGTTATGAATTATAATATAAATACCTTTGGGGTCTTTGGCGACCCCTGTGAAAGGGTCATTTAACACCCCTAAGGGGTCAGGCCCATAGGTTGAGAGCCACTGTTCTGGAGACTGAGATCAAAGGGCTGCATCTGGTGATGGTCATTGCTGTGCACAGCATAGATGAAAGCATGAAGTGGCAAGAGAGTATGTTTGAGAGAAGTAAATTGGTTTCCATTATAACACAAGGGCAGAGCACTGGTGACCCAAACATCTTGCATCATGTCCTGCTTCTCAGCACTGTTGCCAAGATTGAGTTTCCAACATAGGAGCTTTAGGAGGAGCGTCCACACCATGGTGTGTGTGTAATAATAGCTCCTGATGCTGGGCAGTACTCGCCCTCTGACTTTGTTGTATGGCTTCTCTTTCTTTGTGATAATCAATTTTATAGTTGCTGTAGATGTCACATGTCTTCCCTTAGGTATTCTTAGGACATTCATTTCTCAGCATTTTACAGTTACTGTACTATATATAAGTCATATATTTTTGGTCAGGTTTACCATTAACTTTCATGATTCAGAGAATGTTGTAGATTGTATCCTTTCAATTTCTAGTCGCTCATTATTGGTGTTCAGAAGAAATGCAGTGCTTTCTATATGCTGATCTTGTACCCTACAATTTTACAAAACTTACTTGATAGTCGCATTTTTATTTATTCAGTAAAAGTTTTATATACATGATTACACCATTGGGGGATGGGACAGTTTTATTTCTGCCTTCCAAAATATTTATTCCCCCTTCCCAATGTCCTGGCTAAGACTCCACGATGTTAAGTGGGAGTAATAAGAGGAGACACCCTTGCCTTGTCCCTGATTTTGGAGAATCCTTGTATCCCTTTACCACTAAGACTTTTATAGGCTCTTTTCAAGGTCAAGTTCTTACTGATGTTTTTTTTTTTTTTTAAAGAATCCACAGTAGATATTTTGTCAAAATACTGCTCAGATTTGCATCTGTTAGGTAGGACTTTTTAGACTATTAAAATTTTACATTAATTTTTTTGCAATATTCAATAAGCCTTTAATTTCTAGATCAAAGTACTTGTTTATAACTTCTTGAAATAGAGTTTATATTTCCAGCTCGTGTATATAAAAATTCTTAGCAAATTTCTACTAAATCAAATCCAGTAGTGCATTAAAAGAACCAGTGGGGGGCTGGAGAGATGGCTCAGCAGTTAAGAGCACCCGACTGCTCTTCCAGAGGTCATGAGTTCAATTCCCAGCAACCACATGGTGGCTTACAACCATCTGTAAAGAGATCTGGTGTATCTGAAGACAGCTACAGTGTACTTATATATAATAAATAAATAAATCTTTTTTTTTTTTTTTGGGTTCTTTTTTTTCGGAGCTGGGGACTGAACCCAGGGCCTTGCGCTTCCTAGGCAAGCGCTCTACCACTGAGCTAAATCCCCAGCCCCCTAAATAAATCTTAAAAAAAAAAAAAGAAAACGTTAATGTGACGGTACTTTTTAAAAAAAAAAAAAAAAGAACCAGTGGGGTTGGAATACAGAGAAGTTGGTAAAATAATTTTTAAGCCATTTGATTACTGGGTGCTTTCATAAAGTTTTCTTTTTAAATGGGATTTTCTTTTTGTTGTTTTTAAAATTAATTATTTGTCTGGTTAGAGAAATGACAATTAGTTTTCATTTATCAGTGTCATATGTTTATTGTCCAGAGTGATTGGCTTCATGAAGATATTTTTATTCATATTCTCCCTTTCTTTCTTCCCAGCTTTCCCTTCCTGCTAGTTCTGTTCCTCTGTTTAGACTTATTGAGCTTATTGCTATGTCAAACTACCTGACAAAGGCAGCCTAAAAGAAGGAAGTGTTTGATTGGGCTCTCAGTTTCAAGAAGCAGTGTCTCATGATAGGGAGCATATAGTGTCAGGAGGGGACAGATGGTTGGTTACTCTGCTTCTACAGGCAAAAAGCAGAGGGCTTAGCCTCATTGTTCTTGTCCAGCCTGAGACATAGAATGGTACCACCCACTTCCTTCCTCAGCTAGCTTAATCTAGATAATCCTTCAGAGACTCGGTTCCATGGTGTTCCTGAATTCCATCAGATTGACAGTCAAGACTAACCAGTACACTGTATTCATAGTTTTCTTTGCATAAGGAACATTTTCTGTCTCCCTTTCTCTTTTTTTTAGGACAGCTATTTCATCAACCTTGTGTAGTTACAGATTTCTGTAATGTTTATCTCAGTTTGAAAACATTTCCATTAGGTCCTAAAAGGAGCTCTTTTTTTCCTTTTCCCTTTCTCCTCAGCATCCTTCCCAGCAGCTATTACTCTTCCTTCTTGGTGGGCTTTTACTGTTTGGACATTTCATGTAAGGGCATTAATACGATGTGTACGATTAATACGATGTGTGACCTCTCATCACCAACCAGCTCTTTCACTTAGCAAGTATTTTCAAAGTTGATCCTTGGTCTAGCACATACCTGCTTTGCATATAATAATATTCTATGATATTGAACATACCACATTTTATTTATTAATTCATAGAGTCATAAACATCTAGATTATTTCCAGTTTTGAGTTTTTGTTTTTTGTCTTTTAAGTTTTTTGAGACAGGGTTTCTCTATGTATTCCTGACTGTCCTGGAGCTGGCTGGTCTCAAACTCAAAGAGATCTGCCTGCCTCTGCCCAGCCAGTTTTAAGTATTAAAATCTTCTGTAATCATTTATCTGGATTATATTTTGATTTCTGTTGTGTATATACCTGAGTTAACTGCCTATCATATATTAACAGTATATGAACTTTTTAAGGCGCTGTCATTTGATTGAGTACCTAAGCCATTTTACATTTCCACTACCACCATGTAAGGTTTAAGTTTCTCTGTTTACTAACACTTACTTTCTGATTGTGTCCATCCAAGCGGGTTTGAAGTTCATCATTGTGATTTGAGGGGGTCACATTTCCATTTCCCTCATGGATATTAAGTGTCTTTTCATGTGGTTATTGACCCTTTGTACATTTTTGGAGAAATATGTGGTTTTTTTTTTTTTTTTTGAGTGTTTTTGAGATGGGATTTTACTATGTAGCACTGAATAATCTGGAAGTTACCGTATAGCCCAAGCTGGTGTCAGACTTGTAGTGCTGTTGCCTCTGCCTCCTAAGTACTTATAAACAAAGCCTGTTCCAGTTGTACTCAGATCCTTTTTTTATTTTACTTTGTAAACTGTGTGCCTGTGTTTATTAGTACACAGTGCCAGCATGCTTGTGTGGAAGTCAGAGGACAACCTCGTATGTTAGTATTCAACATTCACCTGGTTTGAGTTAGGGCCTCTGTTTCTTTGCCACATCTGTCAGGCCTACAAGTTTCTGAGCGCTTTGAGGGGTCTCCTGTGTCTGCCTCCCCTTTCCCTGAGAGTTATGAGATTATAGATACTCACACCGTCTGGTTTTTAATGGAAGTTCTGGGAATTAGAATTCAGGCCCTCATACTTGCCTGCTAAGTGCTTTATCCATTGAGCCAGCTCCCACAGCCTCTCTGAGTTTTAAGAATGTAAATGACTTTGCAAATTTACGATTTGCCAAATATTTTCCTTTTCTGTGGGTTTATCTCTTCTAAGGTTGTTCTTTAAAGTGCAAAAGATTATTTTTCTTCCTAGACAGGTTTCATTATGTAGCCCTGGATATCTAAGAACTCTCTCTGTAGACCAGGCTGACCTTGAACTCACAGAGATCCTTCTGCCTCTGCCTCTGCCTCTGCCTCTGCCTCTGCCTCTGCCTCTGCCTCTGCCCCTGCCCCTGCCCCTGCCCCTGCCCCTGCCCCTGCCGAGTTGTAGGATTAAAGGTACATGCTCCCACTGCCTGCAAGTTCAAAAGATTTTAATTTTAATAAAATACAATTCACTTGTTTTTGTTTGTGCTTTTCAGTTTTGTATATAATGTAAAGTAAGGCCCCAGCATCTTTTTTTAAAAAACATTTAAAAATTTTTGTGTGTGTGTCTATGTGCCACAAGACTGCCTGTGCTCAAGGAGGCCAGAAAAGGGCATCCAGTTTTCTGGAACACTAGAGCACTTGATGGTTCTGAGCTGGCTTATGGTTGCTGGGAACTTAACTCTGGTCCTCTGGAAGAGCAGCCAGTGTATTTAACTGCTAACCCATCTTGGCAGCACCCCTTCTTCATTCTTTTGTATATAGTTATCCAGTTGTACATTTCTGTTATTTCTTAATTTTTTTCTGTCTCCTGAGTCCCTATTTAGAGTATCTAGTTACATATGCTTCCACTGTTAAAAGTTGTCCCAGATATTACTGAAGTGCCATGTGTTTTTTTTCAATGTGTTTCCTTTTTTGTTTTAAGTTTTTCTTGTCCTGCAATCCAAATCCAGTAATTTTCTTCAGTGTCTAATATACCGTTAATCTCATGTTGGCCATTCCCCTACCACCACCACCACCACCATCCCACCCCCCAAATCTGAATCTTGATGTAAATGCAAAATTCTACAAGTTCAGTTTTGTGTTTGGGCTTTCATTTCTATCTCAACATTGTTACTTTTCCTAGTTTTGATTAATTTTTCCCTTTATGGATTTTTGCTTTCCTGATGATTTACATGCTTGGTAATTTTCTCTTTGGTGCCAGAAACTGAAGCTTTTCTTTGGATGATCCATGTTTAAGGATTCCTCCAACTAATCTTGGGTGGTGTTAAAGGGATGCGGTGAAGGTACTGGAAAACAGTCTGACTCTTGTGAGATTTGAGCTTAAACTTTCTAGGTACGACTGGAGCAGTTAATAGTCTAGAGTTGAATTTTGACCCTGTGCCTTCTGAGTGGAAAGGATTTCTCTTTATACTCTTCTTTGAAACCCAACCACCACCGTGTTAGTGCGATTGTTTCCAGAGCTCAGGAGCACTCGATCTAACTGGGATTGCCCCTGCCCTGTTTTGTTTTTTTGCAAATACTGCCCAGGAAGTAAACTGAGAAAACTGTAGAGACCACCATATTTGTTTCTCATTTCTCCTGGGTAACTCTGCTACCTTGGTTGGTGTCTTCTGTAGGATAACAAATTTGGGCTTTCTTACCCTGTCTTGACTAGAAGTAAAAGTTTCAAGGTTGTGTTTTCAGCCGTTAGACTACAATAGTCCTCAAAGGCTGGTATATTTCCACTGCATCTGTTTGTTTCATTCTCTCTCAAATTAGGCTCGAAAGTTTGTATGTATTGTAGAAACGATTGACCTCTTAGTCAAGCAATGCCTAAGTATAGATTTCATACTGTATTGAAAGAAGGCTGTAGTTTTACATTTCTGAGCACTATGTTATTGCTTGGCTAGGCATCCGACATGTTTCTGGGAGATACTTTCTCTTGTACGTTAATGGTACAGGTTTTCCTTTTTATTGTTGTTTTGTTGTTGTTGTCTTCTTTTGGGGTTTTTTTTTTTTTTTTTTTTTTTTTGAGACAAGATCTCACTGTGTAGACCAGGCTTGCTTTTGACTCTCCAGTGCTAGAATTAAAGGTTTCTACCACTACACCAGGCTTTACTGCCTCAAAGGCACCACCATAATAGAAATTTTGTTGTCTTATATGATGCAGTTATCACTTGAGTAATTTGTCCCTAAGCTCAACTAAACTAAGAATATCTTAGCTTCTTTTTTTTAAGGTAACATTTTTATTTTTCAGACATTATCTTTCATAGTATCTAAATTCTAGATTTATCATTGCTGTAGATTACTCATATTTTTTGTTTACATATCTGAGGTCATTTAAAGACTTCTTTCCAGTATGCTCTTAAAATGGAAATAGTTGACACTTTGCTTTAAAAGTTTAAATTTTAGCTTCCTTCTGCTAGTTAGAGTTAATCATTTAGTGCATTGTGAATTTTTCTAGAATGGATAAAATCTTGTTAAGTCTTCTCACACCTTTAAAATAGTAATTTAAATACCTAATTAAAACATATAACTTTTATTTACTACTGATACAAATTTGGGCGATCTATATATATAATCTCTCCCCCCCTCTTGTCTTGCAGGAAAAGTAAGAAGCTTAAGCTCATCTTTGTGGTCACTAACTCACTTGACAGCTTTGCATCTGAGTGACAATTCCCTGTCCTGTATTCCTTCAGACATTGCCAAGCTTCACAATCTGGTATATCTGGACCTGTCCCATAATCAAATCCAGAGTTTACCGGCAGAACTCGGAAACATGGTATCACTCAGGTATGCAGACTCAGTATTGGACCTTTAGGTTCCTCTGAAACAAAAGGCAACATGTATATAGTTAGGAAATAAAGCTGTTTCATATTGAAGAAATAAGTTTTATTAAAAGATTTTTGATAAGAATTTAATGTTCAATAATAAAAATTAGGTAAGTCCATTGCTTAGTTTTTTTTAATTACGATGTCATGGTTTTTGTGTTACGTATTTTATTTTCAAACCAAAACAGTGTAGAGATTAACAACTGTAAGGCACTGTGTTATTTAATGTCTTTAGCTGTGACCAACAGTTGGTACCACACAAACATATTTACTCACATGGGTCCTTGAAGCCTGTTGCCTACAGTAACATGAACAAAGCTACAATTAGTTACTATGCTTGGAAGCCTGTGGTCTTATGTGTAGAATTTAGAGTAGTGTAGTTCCTTTGGGAGATTTACTTTGCTATATGTAAATTATGTAATCTTAGCCAGAAGTTAGGGATGTTGACAATAGTGAGTAAAAAGCCACCATTAATTAATTTAAGATTCAGCAAATGATATAATTGCTGGACTTTTTTCTTTTCTTAAAACCTTTGAGGGGCTGGAGAGATGGCTCACTGGTTAGAGCAGTGACTGCTCTTCCAGAGGTTCTGAGTTCAATTCCCACCAACCACATGTTGGCTCACAGCCATCTGTAATGGAATCTGGTGCCCTCTTCCGGTGTGTTTGAAGACAGCTACTGTATACTTATAAAATAAATAATTCTTAAAAAAAAAAAAAACCAAAAACCTTTGAAGATTTTATTTGAAGAAGATCTACATAAATCCAAACCCAGCATACCTGCTCAGAGCATGGTGGTTTTCATGGCTTCTCTGCTACCTTTTAATATAAGGAATGAAGACTTACAGAAGTGTCTTTGTTTTTATCAGTCTCAGTCCAAGCTTTTCACACTTCCTTGGCTCAGTTATTTAGTATTACCTTTTTGCTTTGCTTTGGTTTTGTTTTTTGAGACAAGATTTTTCTTTGTAGCCCTGGCTGTCCTGGAACTCACTCAATAGACCAGGCTGGCCTTGAACTGATAGAGCTCCTCCTGCCTCTACCTCCTGAGTGCTGGTACTAAAAAGTCTAGCCACTACTGCCAGACTTACTATAACTTTTTAATCCTCAGAAACAAACTGGTGTACAGAGCCTTTTTTTTTTCTATGTAATGTATTTGGAAATAAATAGGAACCAGTTACTCAGATCTTGTTTTTCTTGTTCAGTTTTCTCAAAAGTATGCAAGATTTGTATCAAGAAACAAGGATGGTAGAGATCATGTTTCTCATCTAAACTTTGATTAGTAAAACTTAAGACAGGAAAGCAGTAGTATCTGTGCTTGGTTGGCTTTTTTCCTTGAAAATTCCTGTGACTCATATTTATAATGTGGTTGTAAGAAACATTAAAATAACCTCTTGTTTACATAGCTTTTACCCTGAGAGTTCTGTAAGCTGGAGAGAGGGTATGAAGAACTGTAGCCATTGTGAAGCTCATTCAGCAGTTCTCATGATAGCCTCTTGTTAACTTCTCTCCTTGTTGCTGCAACCAAACACTTGAGGAAAAACAAATGTGAAGGGAAAACTCCCTCCTTAGATTCATGGATCAAGGGCGTGCAGTCCATCATGGTGGGAGAGACGCACGGCAGCCAATCACACTGCATCCGCCTGCCATCAGGCAGTGGAGATGGATGTGCTTCCCCCTCCCCCTTTTATTTCCTGTGGCTTCCTAGCCCTGGGGCTGCTCATAATGAGGTATCCATGAATTTAATAACTTAAAAATTGAAGCTTATATCATACTTTGTTTTTGTTTCTTTTATAGTAATCTTCCCCCCCTGTTTTTTTACCAAAAGTATGGTCTGTGACAGTGTTGTTGTTTATTTTTAACTATATAGAGTTTGAGAAAAGCCAAGGCTAGCTGTTGGAATATGGTGTATACAACTCTCGTGCTTAGGTACATATTTCCTAGAAATAGCATTGTTGGTTTTACTGTTAAGATTAACATGTCTTCTGACTTCCTGGAATTTTTATATCATTAGGGAGCTCCATTTAAATTACAACCAGTTACGAGTTCTACCTTTTGAGCTGGGAAAACTGTTTCAGTTGCAGACTTTAAGCCTGAAAGGTAGGATTTCGGTTTTTTCTTACAGTTTCAAAGAAGCTATGAGATGCTTGGGCAGGCAGTGTTGTCCTGTGCTTTATCTGTTGCTTTGCCTGTGCTGTAGGTTCCTGTCACTCTTCAGCCCCAGGCAGCCGGTGTCATTGTGTTCTCCTGGCTCCTGGCCTGCCTGCTTTCTTTGCTTCTGTCTTGGTGCTACCTTCCTTTTGCTGTGCTTTCTCAGCATGTCGTAAACCGCTCTCTGCTTGTGTTCAAATGAGAGTACAGTTCCCATAAAATAAGAAAGAAAATTTCCCCAGTAAGTAGGAATCTCTGATTTGGTCCTGGTACTAGAAATTATGCTTTCGAGGGTTTGTTTAAAAAAAAAAGTTTATGAGTACTTAATCAGTATTAGAAGTGGGGAAGGAGAAATGCAGTAGGAACTATTATGAAATGGCTTAGCCCAGAAGGAGTCAGAGTCAGATTTTTAAAGTGTGTCAAGACATGGGCATGTCTTATAATGTGATTGGTTCTTCATCAATCAGGGCAGATGTGGACAGATAGCTGTCTCCTAAAGCAAAGGCTTCTGGGTAAAGTCTCTAAGAGTTACATTCATATTTCTGAATGATAATTATAGGGTCAGATAATATTCCTATAAATTCATTTGATATACCATTAAAACTGTTGAATAAATAAATACATAAATAAACACTTATATATGGAATAATTTTTAGCAACCATCAACTTTACAGATGTTTCAAGCCCATTGCGTGTCAGAGAAAGCCTCTCGTGTATTCTTCCAGTTCAGAATTGATACAAAGCACTTCTTTGTTAACATTAATCCATTAATAATCATTTTATGAACTTTTGTGTACAGTGCAAAGTTTGAGGTAGAGACATGACTCAATGGTTAAGAGAAGCACTGGCTACTCTTTCAGAGGACCCAGGTTCAAGTCTCAGTACCCACATGGAGCTCATACCTGCCTGTAACTCCAGTCCCAGGACCCAGTCCCCCTTTCCTGGCCTCTAAAGGTGCCAGGCATGCACATGGTGCCCAGATATAAATGCAGGGAAAACACTCATATTCATAAAACAAAAGTACATATTTTTTTTAAAAAGTGCTAAGTTTTATTTTTTTATATAAAATTTTTCAAAAGAGTCATTTTTATGTGGTAAGTTATTAGCAACTATAATGAACATTGTTGTAATAATATAATGTTTTGTATTAGGTTATTATATTTATTTTTTTTCTGTTTGAAACACTTTATTATCTTAATTTACCTGCTTAAATTTTTCCCAGGAAATCCACTTACCCAGGATATATTGAACCTCTGTCTGGAGCCAGATGGAACAAGAAGGCTACTGAACTACTTGCTCGATAATTTGTCAGGTACTGCAAAAAGAAGTAAGTGGCTGTTTGTTTAGACTTTTTATTAGGAAAACATGTAAGGATATCACCTAATTATTACTATTTTTTCTATATACATATATACCCAGTTTCAACAGAACAACCACCTCCAAGATCTTGGATCATGTTACAAGAACCAGACAGAACAAGGCCAACAGGTTGGTAGCCCTGCTTTTTTTTTTTCCTCCAGGGCTGAGGACTGAACCCAGGGCCTTGCGCTTTCTAGGCAAGTGCTCTACCACTGAGCTAAATCCCCAACCCCATAGCCCTGCTTTTTAACATTAATTTTTGATCAGGTCTTGATATAGCTAAAAGTATTGTTGGGTGCTTTAAATTATGAACAGTATTTAAGGTAGTATTCTTATAAGCAATTTGGTTTGGGAAATAACAATAATGATTTAACTCTTTAATGCATTGCTTCTTAACCAGGAGGCAGTTTATCTTTGAGGGGGCATGTGTAGTGTGTAGTTGTTGGTATACTGCTCTGTGTTCCCCGCTAGACACACGTGCATCCGCCCAGGAGGCAGCACCCCAGATCCACACATGAAAGACAGACACTCATACTTTCTCTCTCTCTCTCTCTCTCTCTCTCTCTCTCTCTCTCTCTCTCTCTCTCTCTCTCTGTGTCTCTGTGTGTGTGTGTCTCTCTCTGTCTCTCTGTGTCTCTCTGTGTGTGTATGTGTCTCTCTCTCTGTCTCTCTGTCTTCCCCCCACCCCCCATGCTTTTTAACTCAATGTCCAGGTACTCTAAGGCTTCCTGGGCTAGCGCATCCTTATCTTCACTCCCAGTTCAACACTTCTAGTTCTGCCCTCAGCCTAGTTGCTCGGTTGTCTGCTCCTTGCTCAGCTTGGTTACGATTCTCATCTCCTGCCTGCTACCCCAGGCCTAGTTGGGGAAACAGCCAATGGCCACCCCACTCTAGATCTCACATGGCTGGTAGTTCTTTCTCCCTCCAAAGGATAGCAAATCCCTTTCCTCCTGTGTCTGCTAGACGCCTTCAGGGAAACTAGAAGTCCTGTCTCTTCTGTCCAGCCTTTGGCGTCTAGCATCTTTATTGACTATTCAAGAACCAGTTGGGGAACAGGACCTTCAGCATTCATTCCCGAGCATCAGAACTACCCCTTGCGACATGTATCACATTTGGCAATTCTGATTGTCAAAACTGGGAGAAGTAGCTGGGGATTTAGCTCAGCGGTAGAGCGCTTGCCTAGGAAGCGCAAGGCCCTGGGTTCGGTCCCCAGCTCCGGGAAAAAAAAAAAAAACAAAAAACTGGGAGAAGTATAATGTGGAGAAATGGGATTGATGTCAGGGACACAGCTAAGTATCCCACAGTGCCTGATCAAGTTAGCCCGTACAAGAGAAGACTTCAGCCACCTTGAACACTTGACCTTTTGTATCAATCACATTCACTGAATAACATCTTTCCACATTGGAGGTTTCCATGTGCTAATGTGTTCTAAAGGTACTTAATATCAGGAAAAATATAAGAGCTTTTTTACCTGAGGAAAAAATTGAACTTTAATTCATTTTTAACTTAAATTTTTTTTGGTTCTTTTTTTCGGAGCTGGGGACCGAACCCAGGGCCTTGCGCTTCCTAGGCAAGCGCTCTACCACTGAGCTAAATCCTCAACCCCTTAACTTAAATTTTATGAAGATAGTTTAGTTCTCAGAGTATGTTTAACAGGATTTGGCTGATGATATACCTGTCCTGCATTAACACAAACAGACTACCTTGTTTCCTACCATTGCCATTCCTCCTGTAGCTAAGACAAAATTTTCTTAGCATTTCTTAGTCTGTGTGTCTAAGACAGTGCTGCTCTACAGGTTATTCTAATGAAAGACTTTTGCCCCAGGAAGCCAAAAGTAACTCTGATTTGCTTCATTATTACATATTTGTTCTATTTGCGTGTTCTGAAGCCAGACTCACAAACTTTCTCCAGGCTAGTCTGTAGTTGGTCTATAGGAAAAAGAAAATTGGGCAACCTGTTAAGAAAATTGCTTGACAAGTTTCCATGTTCTGCATTTACAGTTAGTGGCATAGAAGAAATAAGGAGACCTGGTTTATCCTGTCTTCTAGGTTCTGCAGGTATAAGCACATTGTATTCTAATTGGTTTGTCTGTCTTTCCATCATTTATTTTTCTTGAGTAATAACTTTTCAATGACTGTAGGTTCAGTGGTTAAGTCTGACTTAACATAGTGAGGACTATTACTGAAATAATTATGGTGGTTTTTTTCTGCCACATGTGTGAATAAGTTATTTTTCCTACAGCCTTGTTTTCTGTCATGTGCTATAATGTTCTTTGTGATAAATATGCGACCCGGCAGTTATACGGCTACTGTCCATCATGGGCACTAAATTGGGACTACAGGAAAAAGGCCATTATTCAAGAAATTTTGAGCTGCAATGCTGATATTATAAGTCTTCAGGTAAGTCATGCAGAAGACTCTTTAAGTTACGTGACCCTCCAAACCAGGACATAACAAGAAGCAATTACCCTTGAGTATACTATGCTGATGATATATTTGAAATGCTAGCTTCAGCAGCCCTTAAAATCCTGGCCTTTTATGGTTTGGGTGAATTCTGAAAAAAATCAACTGTCTCGCTGTGCAGCCTTCTGTGCTGTCATATTAAAGCAAATGGGTTCACTTAGGTTTTAAACACTGATAATAACTTTAGTCCTTTGTTCAGTATTCCTTTGTACTGCATTTGAATTGGGTGGTAAAGTTACTGAAATTGTGCCATTATCTGGATATATTCTTACTTTACCAGTACTGTTAATAGAAAAATTATGGTGAAGTAGAAAACAATTGGACTGTCTGCACTGTAACCTAGGCTTTTTAGCCCAAATCTTACAATAATTAATACAGTTTTGGTCAGTTTGCTTTCTTTTTCTGGGTCTAGAATTACAATCTGTGACAACCACAATTCCTTCTTGTATGGTTCTTGTTCCAGCAACAAGACCTATATTTAGGTCTTGTTCTAAGACCTAAATATACATGTGTGGGTGTATATATCTTTTACTTTTTAAAAAAAATTATTTATTTTTATTTTATGCATACGAGAACACTGTAGCTGTCTTCAGACTCATCAGAAGAGGGCATCAGATTCCGTTACAGATGGTTGTGAGCCACCATGTGGTTGCTGGGAATTGAACTCAGGACCTCTGGAACAGGTGCTCTAAACTTCTGAGCCATCTCTCCAGTTCTATGTCTTTCATTTTACTTCTAAACTATAAAGAACTAGTATTAGCAACTGGTACAATAAAGTCTTCTGATTGGTTTTAGATAAATTACATTTTGAAGATACTCTTTGATCTGTAACTTGGTCTGTTGACAAATATTTCCGGCTGTACATATGGGGTTAATGTGTAGGGCAGGTCTGTATCTTTGAAGTAACTTTGCTGGTTATGATTTTTCAGGAAGTTGAAACAGAGCAGTATTACAGTTTTTTTCTGGTAGAACTGAAAGAACGTGGCTATAATGGATTCTTTAGTCCTAAGTCTCGAGCTAGGACTATGTCTGAACAGGAAAGAAAGCATGTTGATGGCTGTGCAATATTCTTCAAGACTGAAAAGTAAGCCTATCTCATTTTTTTAAAAATAGGATAGTGTCCTCAATATTTGCTGGGTGGAGCAGAGGATGTAGCAATTAATTGGTAAATAAGAGAATGAAGTGCCATATTATTATTGAAGAAAACAGAACTATTTAAAATTAAAGGGTCTTGTCTTTGTTTGAAATAACTTGTTTTGAGGACATATTGAGATCACTGCTGTTTCTTTGGGTGGTTTACTACAGATTTAATTTTGCTGCTAATTGAAATATTTTGCAAGTAACCTTCCCTCTTGGAAAACTATATTTTGGAAAATAATGATTTAAAAATTATGAGTTGAAATATCAGCAGTGATGTTAAAGATGACCACTACACTGTACTGAGAAGTAAAGATGTTTCCAGGTCTTACCTATAAGTCAGAAATAAACGGAAAGGAACTCTGAGGTCTGGGAGTGTACATCATTGTTTGAAGTGTGGAAACATACATCAGTGTTTCGCATCTGGTGATATACACTAGTGTTAGAGAATTTGCCTAATATGCATCCTGAGTTTGATCTCAGTAACACAAAACAAGCCAAGTTAGACTGGAAATAACCTTAAGTGAATTTGGGGAGCTTGGCACTGTGGTGGATTTTCCACTCTATGACTGAAGTGATTTTTGTATCTGGTTATAAGGTTTTCGAGGAAGGCTTTTCCCTCAGAGCTAATGGACTGCATTTCTGATCCCATGTTTATGCTTTGTTTCAGATTTACTTTGGTTCAGAAACACACGGTTGAATTTAATCAGCTAGCAATGGCGAATTCAGAAGGGTCTGAAGCTATGTTGAACAGAGTCATGACAAAGGATAACATTGGAGTTGCCGTACTGCTAGAACTTCGAAAGGAATTGATTGAAATGTCATGTGAGTGATGGCTTCACTGCCTGTAAAATTGACATTCCTATCTTCCCAAATTTAATAGTTTGGAGTAGATACCTTCAAAACAGAAATCTCAGTATATGTTTAGTAGTCTGGTCCAACACCTGAAGAAATTCAGTGAGTATTTGTCTATTGTAAAATGTCATACATCGTTTTCTCTATCACAGTGCTAAAGATGAGAGAAACGTTGCCCTCAAAATTTACAACCTCGGAAAGGCATAAAGAAAAATAGATGTTTTAATAGTAATTGAAACAATTGCTCAGGGATAAGAATTCAGTATGTTCCCTTGATTTCTTGTCAGCAGGGGTGTTTGGTAAAGCTAACTTTTTTTTGGTTCTTTTTTTTTTTTCCGGAGCTGGGGACCGAACCCAGGGCCTTGCGCTTCCTAGGTAAGCGCTCTACCACTGAGCTAAATCCCCAGCCCCGGTAAAGCTAACTTTTTATAAGTTGATCTTCCTGACTGACTTAGAGTTTGGGAAGGAAAAGGATTATATATAATGGCTTAGATGCCGAGAACTGAAGCTTCCATTACTGAAGTTGGTACGAACTATGATGTTCCTCTAAGAAGTGAAGAATATTTTTGATAAAGCCTCTTGGAGCCTCATGTCCAGTCTATTGAGAGAATGTGGAACTATTCTCCTTGTGTTAGGTGCAGATCTGAATTCTTTGCTATTCTTTGTTGTGGAATTTGTGATATTTAATGTAAAGATAAAATCTAGTGACTGAGGATCATGTCTCAGTGCTAGTATTTGTAGAGTATGCACAAGGTCTGTGCTCACTTTCCAGTTCCTGAGGAAATAAAAAGGCCAAAGAATTAAAAACTGCTGAAAAGTGCATATCTAAGAGAATTTAGATTTAACATGATGACTTGATTTAGTGCATCTAACAATGGCTGACATGGCTGCCTCTGTCCAGGTAGGCTGTAGTGCTGGAGTACCAAAAAGATCTAGAAATCCAGTCCTTAGCTGTATTGTATGTCAGGTTCACTGATTGGTGGGAAATCACTAGGTACATTAGATTCTCTTCTGAAATTTCAGTTGTTTTTAGATGCTGTAATAAGCTATTACTAATGAGCACATTTTGTCTGTTGTATTTTTTATCTAATATAGCTGGAAAACCACATCTGGGAACAGAAAAACAACTTATTCTTGTGGCTAATGCTCATATGCATTGGGACCCTGAATACTCAGACGTGAAGTTGGTGCAAACTATGATGTTCCTTTCAGAAGTGAAGAATATTATTGATAAAGCCTCTCGGAGCCTCAAATCCAGTGTATTGGGAGAATGTGGAACTATTCCACTTGTGTTATGTGCAGATCTGAATTCTTTGCCAGACTCTGGTGAGAAAAGTAATATTTTATATGGAATACAGCTAGTTTTTTATTTATAATGTTTTTTTTAAACCTAATATGCATGTGCATGTCAAGGTTTTCATAAGGATCAAAGAACAACTTTGTGCAGTTGATCCTCCCTGTCTACACTCTGCGTTTTGAAGGTAGAACTCAGGTCATCAGGCTTTAGGACAAGCACCTTCACTGCTGAGCCATCTCACCAGCTCTGCAATGTAGTGGGGGGAGGTTTTTTGTTTTTATAATTCAGAATTAAGTATAAAGGGAATTTCATTTTGTAGTGGCAGCTGCATACAGGTTTTATAGTTTTTTTTTTTTAATAGGATAGGCAGAGGGGAAGAGCCCGATTTTAAGTAGTGTTATAGAAACCTGTGGACGCCATGCGATGATAAGTGTTGCTCATTCAGTCTGTGATCTCCCTTCCCTGCTTCTTCACGCCACCTCTTTTCTTTTCTTTTTTTTCTTTTCTCCTTTTTCTTTTTCTTTTGAGGCTGGATTTTAGACTCAGGAAATCTTCCTAAATAGGTATAACCACAGGACACATGTCACCATACCCCCAAGCTCCAAATCTTCTTTCTTCTGGTGACTTTCATTAAAAAGTACAAAGTACATCTTAGATAGAAGTTAAGACCTTTTATCATACAGATATGAACTTATCTTTTTTGTTTTATATGATAAGGCAAAAGAGAGCAAAATTCTTGTTTTTTTTTTTTTTTTGTCCTAAAGCAGGGCTCCGAAAGCCTGGTTTTGTTAAATACATCTTATGGCTGGCACAGAGAATAAACCAGGTCCCTTTTAGTAGCAAATTAGTTCACTGTGCTCCAGCTCTTTGTTCTTGCTCTCATCTAACAATGTGTGTATGTAACATGTGTGATACAGCGTGACTGCATATAATGCAGTGCTGTGTTGATAGTTGACAAATATGAGAATACATTATTACTGTGGCAAACAGATAGAGCCCTGAGGAAGAAACTTAAAATTTGTTTTCAGGGGCAACAAAAGGTGCCTGAGATCTCTAGACCCTTCACCCTGTACCATCATTAAGTCATCAGGCTGTCTGGGAAGCCTTGCTGCTGAAGAGATGAGCTTCTCTGACAGCTCCACATGCTGCTCAACCCTCTGGTTGCAGATATTGGAGGGAACAGGGATGTTTTTTAACAGCACTGCAGGGAAATGTCTGCTCATGTTAGGTACTTTAATAAAAGTTAAAATATATTTGTAGAACCTACTTTATGAGTAAGAATTTAAGAAAATAATGAAGTTGCCCTCTTACTTGATGAGACATTCTGTTCCACCGTTTGGTGAGGTGGTGACACATAAAACCCAAAAACAGGTTGTGTAGGCCTGTGGGTGGTAGAGGACACGAGGAAACGCGTACTATTTTGATTGTGATGTTCTTGCTTAAGTCTGAAGTTAAGTAGGAATATTCTAGCTATCTGCTTTATGGAAGGATTTGGAAAGATATCTACTTGATGATTTTAAGCATACTCAAATGTAAAATATTTGGGTGTTATAATTTCATAAGGATGAATTTGGGCAAATCATGACAAATTAAGAATTTTGTTTTCTGTGTAGTTTACTTGACAAATATAAGTACATTTCTGTTTGTTTAGGTGTTGTAGAGTATTTGAGCACTGGTGGGGTAGAAACAAATCATAAAGACTTTAAGGAACTGAGATACAATGAAAGTCTTACAAACTTCAGCTGCAATGGGAAGAATGGGATGACCAATGGAAGAATCACACATGGTTTCAAGTTAAAGAGTGCCTATGAGAATGGCCTGATGCCTTACACGAATTACACATTTGATTTCAAGGTACGCTTTCAAACCTCATTTTTACCAGCTTGTCCTGTAACTTCTTAAGTCTTAAATACCAGTGTGTGCTCTGACTGGAACTGAGCAGTCTTAACTTGGCAGCAATGTTCATTGATCTATGGACAAGCACGGGATTGGTGTCAGTCTTTGTAGATAACCTAGCAGAATAGTTTCCAGAGTGAAAAGTCAGGTGAAATGTGGCAGTAAGGCAGTTATTGGTTATTCTTTGCCCTTGTGACATTTAAATACTGGTCACTAAAAGCGAGACACTGTAGTGTGTTCTTTGCCATCAGGTGAAGGGAGCCATCCTTCTGTCACACTGTAACTGGAACACCTTTGAATGCCAAAGTGGGGTTTATGTTAGCCATTTTAAATGTGTGTGTGTGTGGGGGTATGTATGGGAGGGTGTGCTCATGTTGCCACAGTGCTTGTATTCATGTCAGAGGGCAGCTTGGAGTTGGTTCTCTCCATTATATGGTCCCCTAGGATTGAACTTAGGTTGTCAGACTTAGTGACAAGTGCCTTTACCCACTGAGCCATCTTGCTATCCTTACAGAAGTACTTTTTTGTGTTTTGTAGGGAATTGAATCCAGGGTCTTATGTCTCCTAGGCAAGTGTTCTTAAGCTTGTCCCTAGTCTTGGTCTCTAAAGTATATTGTATACTGTATTACGCTGTTACTGTATTAGACAGTTAATAGCTTGCAGCATGGATACCTTTTCTCAATAATTATCATTTTTATATGGGTGATGGTTTAGATTTTCAGGCAGGTTGGTTAATGGGAAGACAAGGGTAGTAACCACAAAGTAGAGAAGAAATTATTGTTTTGTTCTTTTGTAACTAAGATAGGAAGAAAACACTTGAATATGCTTTAGTGTCCTTAACCAAGAACACATGAGAAAGGAGGTGAAGTTAATGGAGGAAAGCCCCCAAATCAGCAGATTCATTTTTGTGTACTGTGTTACCTAGTAGTGCTGAGTGTACACAGAATGGACGTAGCCCTGCACTTTGGCAACTCTGATGCAGTAGGAAAGGATCTTGTTTTTGTTTGAGACAGGGTCACACTACATAGACCACATTTGCCTCAAATCCTTACTCCTCTTATCTTCCTAAGTGATGGCATTACAAGTGTGTAGCACCACACTTAGCTTAAAAAAAGCAAACCTTGTGTCAGATAGCCTCCTGTTACTGAAACAAAATGCTTGCTACTTTTTTTAAAGTTTTATTTTGGCCTTTTTTTTTTTTTTTTTAATAAGGCTGTTGTACATAATCAAGTTGTGCTATAGCTGTGGACCTCCATATTGGGAAAGAGTATCATAGTGAGAGCATTTGACAGAGCAAATTGCTCACCTTAGTTGCCAGTAAGAAGAAAAAAAAAAAAAAAAAAAAAAACAGAAAAAGGAAGAGGAGAGTTGGGGGTCCCATAATCCTATTCACGTGTGAGTTTCTAGTGACCTGAAGACCTCCCCGAAGACTTTTGGCACCTCCCAGGGGCACTGCCAGGGCCCCAAGCCTTCAACATCCGGACCTTTGAGGGGCATTTAATACAATTTAAATGAGTATGTCCTTACACTTGAGGGTGTGCATTAGCAAGGGAGGAGCCCAGTGTTGGAGGTTATTAAGGGGTGACTGCAGGACTTAGGAGGGTTTGATGCTTGGTAAGGAGTTAGCCAGGTGGCAAGAAGAACATGGGAACTTGTAGGCCATTAGGACAGAGCTTATCTAGCCAGGGCTGGTTGATTTTGCAGAATTCGACTTTGGCAGGGTTGTTTGTTTAATGTTTTTCCTGTGTAGGGCTGGAGGTTGCTCATACTGTCGTTCCTTCAAGCTAGCAAATTGCTTTTGTTTACCAAATAAGATGTCTAAGGCTCTATCTTAAAAACGTTTGGTGTTTCGGTGTTTTCTTCCGTGGAGCTTACCATTCTCATTGCTGTTTTTCAGGGTATAATTGACTACATCTTCTATTCTAAACCTCAGCTGAATACTTTAGCCATCCTGGGACCTCTGGACCACCATTGGCTAGTTGAGAATAACATCAGCGGCTGCCCACATCCACTTATTCCCTCCGACCACTTCTCACTTTTTGCACAATTGGAGCTCTTACTGCCTTTCCTGCCCCAAGTTAATGGCATTCACCTTCCTGGCAGGAGGTAGTCATGTACTTTCAGAGGACCTCAGATTTACTTGTAAACTCGTGAAAATCTAAATATAGGGGAGTGAGGTATGGCCACTAGGGATTTTTCTCAATGATCATTTGGATTTTCAGTCTGGTTATTTGATAAAGGATATAGTATGAAAGCCAGGTGCTAGCAACAGACAGATTCTGAGCCCAGTGTACTTCATATACTGCTAGACAGGGACTGGTGTGTTTACACCTATCTTTTAATTTGTTACAAATAATTTTCCTGTTTCTTCTCTCCAATGTGTATTGTCATGCCTTGAAATAGGAAGATGTGTGAACAGTGTGTGTTTGCACAGAAGTCCACAGCACTGTTCTCTGAGGCCAGTAGTAACATCAGAGACCGTTCTTCCAGACTTTACTCCTTTTTTTTTTCAGACTTGTTTGTAAAATGTAGAATTTGAATTTAGCCTTTATGATTGTATATGATCCACAGAAGACCTGATTTATGAAGTTTTCTACTAAAAAAAAGCAAAATCGAAAACAGTTGTATTGTAAACTAAGGCTAATTTTTTTTAACCTGTGTCCTGTGTTCTGAAGGCCAGCTGGTAACAAAGTTGCATCAGACTTTCTCTGCAGTGATTTGCACTGTTAGGGTTTTGTTAGCCCTTTTATACTACTTTATTTTTAAATTGAAAACATTACTCTTTAAATGTAAGTTTGCTTAGACCTTGGGATATTTTCTTGGACCAGAGGCAACTTATGTATGAATTCCTGGATTTCTATGGAAACTTTGTACCAGGACAGATAAGCTGATGTGTAGGCATTTAATGGACTGAATATGACAGTTGACATATGTACATTCTGCTATTTTTAAGTCTTTCACTTTTTATGTTAAAAAATTACAGCTGCTTAGGTACAGCTTCTAAGTCGTCCTTTCTGAGACATTTCTGTTCTGTCTCCACTGTGCCTGCCTAGATTTGTCCTCACCGAGCACTGCCTGTGCATGCAGAGAAAATCTGTGCATCTTTTATATTTTTAAAAACTAACATTTGTGAGAATTTTATGGAAATGCTTTTGTATGAGCTGTGGCTTTTCCTCGTTGTAAAGCGCTGGATAGCACATTCTGGAACATGTTCCTGGGTCCTGGGTCTTTGCTCCCCAGACCCAAGCACTGCTTCTTGGTGTCATTGCGTCCAGAGTGCCACTATCATGTGTATTCCTTATTCTCTTAATGTTTTTTAAAAAAATCATTCCTTTTTTTAAGAAGAGTAATTTTCTGTTTATGAAGCAGTATAAATTAGACGCATTTTCAAAACAGTTACCCTAAGACAATTGTTTGGATCATTTTTAAAGTGACTAAGGAATTTTAGTATGTCAACCAAGATAAAAGTTATACTGTACCCTATATTTTGCCCATAGTGCCATTAGTAGATTAGAGATTAAAGTCACTTTTAACTTTACAAAGTTAACTTGTATATGTTCTGTTCTCGGTCGTTAGTTCTCTCAAAATCAAATGAATTCAGAGGGAACTTGTCTGGCTGCTTTTGTTTCAACTGCAGGCAGTGGAGCAGAAGGACGCCGCGTGGCACTAAAGTGAACTGTTGCGTGTTAACAGTTTTATACAGAGACTGAGCCATTTTGGATGACTCAAAATTTTATGAGAAGACATTTAATTGCTTATGCTGTTTTTAAGAGGAAATAAAATTACATACTGTTTAAATAAATGAATTTTTTTCTTTTTAAAAAATTCTCTAGAAGGTCTTGATCTTGAATCTGTCTTGGACCTTGTTTTTTCTTTAAGGTTTTTTGTTTTGTTTGTTTAATCTTAATTGTAATGTTGGGTTTGTTTGTTGTGGGTTTTTACTTTGTTTAAGTTGTGCTGGCACCAAACGCACCCAGTTTGTAATCAGCAGGTTGGTGTAGAACCAGTACATAACTTCTAATGGCTTTTTGTCCTGTCTTTCCCCCACCCCCTTGTCTCTGTCTCTGTCTCTTTCTTGTAAAGTGTGAATATAAGATGTGTTGACTCGATTTTCGTAAACACTGTGTTGGTAGTGTGCATCATGACAATTTCCAGTGAAGGTGAACTGGAGCTGGTTGGACTGATGGGACTGAGGAATCCACTTTTCCTGTGACCTGCTTAGAGAAGCACAGGTCCAGAGAGTGTGGTGTGAGGAGTGGGGAGGAGCACTTACTCATTTTTGCATTTGTTAGTGGAAGACGTATTCCTTTCATGGATGCTGGAACTAGAGTGCACTTGTTAGATGGTAAAGGTTTGAGCTTTACAGAGAACATTCATCTGTATTTGTAACTGTCTACACTATATTTGAATCTGGGGGCAGCATAGTGAGATATAATTAATTGCCTGTTATGTCTTGAAAGTACTTGTTTTGCCTCTTTTAGGCGTACTGCATTCTGTGGGTCAGTTTGAACATCCCCACCTGGGTTAGATAGTGGTGAGTTGAACGGAGAGTGTAGATTTACAAGTATAATCTTCAAAAGAAAAATATTTTGAATCTATTGAGAATAAATGTTCACACCAAAATAGACTGATACTTTGTTAAGCAAGGTTTTATGTTTTAAATGCTTTGTGTCCAAAATAATTTCCAAGAACCTATACTTCTTAAAATGCATAAAACTAGTCTGTTTTCATAATGTAGATTATTTTGAAAGATACAGATTTTTGAAAAATTCTGTAATAAATATATGTAATGTTTTGCTATAATGTAATTTCAGTGTTCTTGATGATAAATACATCTTAGGAGTGTTTTACAGAATGTTTGGAATATGTTTCCCTTTCTAAAGATGCAGATTGGAGGCACTCAAATCTTTGTAAATCTTATGAAGTACAGTTTACAGTATTGGTGGTAATTATTTATGCTTTGAGAATTTAAATAATGTTCGTTGAAATTAATTTATGGCATAGTATAAACTGAAGTTCTAGAAGTAAATTGTTGATTGCAGCTTTAATAATCCCAGAACATAGGCATCTCCAAAAATTTCGTTTTTGTTTGTACTTTGATTTGATTTGGTGTCAACTAGGAAAATTCATTTCATATTAGCACTTTGAAACCTAAAGACATAATTAAATTGGGTAGAATGCACTTCTAAATCTTTAAATTATAATTGAAACCTCTAAGATTCCATTTTCCCATAATAGCACTCATGGTTTAGAGTTCCACTTTTTCACTATTTAAACTGACTCTGAAGTTTGGTGGTCATGTCATATGTAGGCCAAAGCCAACCCAGGCAAGACAATTAGAGGAGTTTGTCTTCCGAGAGTCAGCCATAATATCCAGGACCACAGGTGTTGCAGATAATTTAGAGAACATAAGCAGGTGTCTCCAACCACAAGCAGTATTTTAAGATGTTCGCTTTGTTCCTTTTGGTTACATAAATTTTAAAAACTGGTATGTTGATGTAGTGTCTAAAGTAGAGTAGTCTTTATTCACAGTACATTATATGGTGTAATGCACTGGACTAACTCTTGTTTACCATTCGTGTAACAAAACCCAGCACACTTTCTGCACTAAGCTCAAGAACGTCATATCTGCCTAGGCAGCTCTTTGATAAGGGTGATGAGAAACTGAATTTACACCATGTGGACTGGTGGTAACAAGGGCTTTTACTGTTCTTTTCAGTGGGATTCTTCTTGGTCAAATTGTAACTAGCTAGTATTATATTTATATACAGGGTCTCTTTTCCTTACCGATGTATTTTCCTACTCATAGCCAACCAATAAATTCAATATCTGTTTCAAATATTTTAAAAGTGTAGTTTGTGCAGCTGTAGCACGGAGGCTTCCAAACAGGTATCGGTCAGAGTCCTCTGGGACAGTTACAGTTCACCCTTGGGGCGAAGGTGAGTGGGATCAGAGACATGGTACAGTGGAATGGTGTGAACACCTTTCCTCGTTGACTGTCATTCTATAACATTCATCTTTGCCAAAGTTCAATTTTGTATTTAGGTTCTGGGTGGTCCTTTTACATTTTAGGGTTTTTTGTTACCATATACCTATAAAAACAGGCTCATGTTATGGAAGGACATTGGCATATATTTTAAATAAATGATTTTAAATATGGTAGCAAATATTGTGTTGAGGTTATAATTATTTCCATATTCAGGAGGCTGAGGCAGAAGGATCGTGGCTTCCAGTCATCCCTCTTAAAAGGAGAGGGAGGAATGACTACTGTATGCACGCTGAAAAAAATGTTTTAAAAAATGTAGAGAGAATGATGTTAGGTTCTTAGAGTAAACACACATCATATAAACCCGAGTCTAAAATTCGTCATAAGCAAGTAAGTGTAAAAGCTAAGTATAGTTTGTAAATTCTAACTCGTGTTTTTTTGAGGGAATAGTATCTAAAATATGAGCTGGAAATGTATTTTCAGCTTTTAGGTAGCGGTGTTAATGTATATTGAAAAATCCCCTTTTTGAGTTTAAATTTATGATGATTCGCAGTTAGAGACAGTTACTATAGAGATTAAAGAGATCCTGTGATCTGCCTCTGCCTCCCCTCCTAAGTACTGGGATTAAAGGTGAACTCTGCCACTCCTGGTAGAAACAGTTCTAATCTCACATGTATTTAGAAGAAAATATGTTGAAAAAGCCAGCTCATACTAGAATTTTTGGCAGATTTTGGGGCCTCTTTGTAAGTACATTAGTCCCCAATCAGGTTCTAAGTTCTTAGAAGGAATGTAACTTGCAAGTCTCTCTGTACCTGGGAAACGGGCCGACTGCTGGGTAATGGTGCTGTCAAAGCCCTTTCTCCAGACTCCTGAGCACCTTTACCACTTCTAATCATAGGAACAAGGAGATGGCAGTGTTCTTGTTTTCTTTGAATTGCAAACTTAAACCACTATACCCCATAGTTGTTAAATTTACATTGGAGCTGTCAGGACAAACCTTTTTCTGTCCACTATGACCTGTGGCAACTTCAGTAACTTGTCACTATTCTCCAGCCTGCCATCACTGCTGGCCAATTGAGCCCAGACCTCTGGGCTCAGACTCAGCGAACAGGAGTTGGGAGAGCTCTTGGGATGTTGATACACCTTGATGAATGGGGGCTAAGGCAACTTTGTTGTTGCATTGATGAACAGTCATTTTGAATTGCAGTATTATGCTTAGTGGAGAGATTTACAGGAATCATCTCTGCCTTGTTTGTCGTCATAACCTAATGTAGTAAGTGCCACATGTATACGAAGGAGCAACTGCTTGCATGGGTCAAGAGGTGACTTTGTGGCTATGTTTTGAAGGACTGAGAATTCATTTCGCAGAGGAACAAAAGAATTTGTTTTAAAAGCCTTCATGGACTGTCTATGACTGTTGGGTGAATTTGGCATATGATGTGGTCCAAGCTCATGGAGCACCTGAACCACATGGGAAGTTTGAACTTTGTTTTATGAGTGGTGTAAAAAGCCATATGAGGAATTGAATGGGGCATAGTGGACCACTGTACCTACCTGGACTTCAGCTTTTCTCAGATCTCCTTTCACAAGATGGAAGCTTAGTTGGGTGGGATCTTGTCCCAGAAGTCAACACTCCTTTAATTCCATTTAATATTGTTCATCTGGTTATCTCCTTGAACACAGAATTTAGCTGCAGTCCACTTCCAGTGCCCCTTTACTCCTTGATTTATTTTTTTTTCCAAAGAAATCTGGAAATACTGCTGTAAGCAGCACTTTGGAGGAGAGATGGAAATAATGAGACCAATTAGTTAACAACTGCTAGCTTCAGGATGGCTCACGTGAAAGGTGAGCAGGAAGTGTCCATGGCACATGTGAGCATAGAGAAGGGGGGTGGGTGGGGGGCCTTTAAGGAAAAAGTAACCCTTGACACAATCAAAGCAATCCAAGAATTTTAAATGAGTTTCTTCGAGGAATTAGCTCTGTGCCTCAGCCACCCACAGCTTTTAATGACTTGAAACCTGGCTCTGTGACAGATCACCATGAAATAGCTTTTGTTATTTATGAAGCTTGACTTTTAAATTTTTTTCTTTTAAAGATTTTATTGTATATGACTACGCTGTAGCTGTCTTCAGACACACTAGAAGAGGGCATTGGATCCCATTACAGATGGTTGTGAGCCACAGTGTGGTTGCTGGGAATTGAACTCAGGACCTCTGGAAGAGCAGCCAGTGCTCTTAACTGCTGAGCCATCTCTCCAGCCCCTAAAAAAGATTCCTTGATATAAAAAGTTGTGCATGTTTATGGTAGCACTTCCTGACGGGTGCTGGGATTGAAACTCAAGTCTGAAAGAGGGGCAAGTGCTGTGAACTGCTGGGCCATCTGTGGCTCTGGCCCCCAGGGCTCATCTTTTTTTTTTTTTTTAAATTAACTTGAGTATTTCTTATATACATTTCAAGTGTTATTCCCTTTCCTGGTATCCGGGCAAACATCCCCCTCCCCCCTCCCCTTCCTTATGGGTATTCCCCTCCCAACCCTCCCCCCATTGCCGCCCTCCCCCCACCAGTCTAGTTCACTGGGGGTTCAGTCTTAGCAGGACCCAGGGCTCATCTTTATAGGACACTGCATGTGCAAGGAAGGGAGCTGCCATGTTGCTTATTTGTGTTATATGCAAGCGTCTCATTAGTCTGCAGATGGCAAGGGAACAATGAGTATAGCTCAGTAGTTCCTATGTATGTATTGCCCCCCTTTAAATTTACAAATGTGGGGAAATTAGAATTGGTTTTAATACAGAACTTGGATGTGCAGAGTTATTACCATATCAAGACTAGTGAAAACTGGGTGTGTCACAAAAAACTGCATGAAGACAGTTTGCTATAGCAGAGGAAAAAAACCTTTGTTGTATAAAAGGGTAGGATTAAAGGCACGAACAGTATCAATATTTGCCCCAGAAATGCATATTATAACATTTCACTGGTCAAGAAATAGATGGTGCCAGGCAGTGGTGCCTTTAATCTCAGCACTCCCTGGAAGGCAGAGGCAGGTGGATCTTTGAATTCAAGGCCAGCCTGGTCTACAGAGTGAGTTCTAGGGCTACACAGAGAACCCTGTCATGGAAAAAACAAAAAGAAGCATCCATGAGGCCAAAATGTCAAACGAGAAGCTTAAAAGAAAAAAAAAAATCACACTTCTGGGTCAACCAGCTTTTATAAAGGGGCTCATACTGCACTAGGGAAAATGGCATGTTGGGTGGGAAGTGATTTGATAGGAAAATTATTGTGGCAAAGTTATGAGAAGACCGACTGACTGTCTTATGAAAGTGCAAGCTTTGCAGTTGGCCCCGAGCACAAGACTTGCCTGGTGCCACAGAAGGTCAGCTGATTGAAGGGCTGGAGAGATGGCTCAGCAATAAGGACCCTTGCCAAGGACCTGGGTTTAATTCCCAGCATCCACATGGTAGTTTTAAACTACCTGTCATTCCAGTTCCAGGGAGACCAAAGCTCTCCAAGGACATTCATAATGTCCTTGACAATAAGCAGATGAAAACTGTCACATAACCACATTGTAAGTGGTTACACCAACCAGACAATACAGCCTTAAATCCTTACCAGAAACTAAGGCATTGTTTGTAATGATCACGTCAGATTACAGAGCTCTGAAGTCAACGATGAGAAATTGGGTAACGGAGCAATCATAGTGGAACACTCAAGTGCTGGGCTGCCAATGGCCAGCACCACCAGATAGTGCACAGCATAGGAAGACTGTCAGAACCAAAATGGGACAGGATATAAGGAAGAAAATCAGTGCTGTAACTCAGCTAGATCTAATAAACGAGGGAGACAGGAATAGAGTGCTTGTCTTCTCAACTACACATGGGATAGTTTGAACTCATACAAAAGTGAATCTAGTTAGTGACATGAAGTTGGAGAATTCAAAAATAAGTGGAAGTTAACACCAGAAAAGCCAGTGGATAAAAGAAAAGCCAGGGGCTGGGGATTTAGCTCAGTGGTAGAGCGCTTACCTAGGAAGCTCAAGGCCCTGGGTTCGGTCCCCAGCTCTGAAAAAAAGAACCAAAAAGAAAAAGAAAAGAAAAGCCAAAGCAAAATTCTCTGAAATGAATTAAAAAAAAAAAAACATTCAAGCAGGGAACACAGAACAATGCAGAGAGGGAAGTTACAATGCAAAGACATTAAAGAGGGAAATGACCTAATGCCAGGGCAAGCCAAAGCAGGAAGTAGGAAGAAATGAGTAAAACAGAAGTATGGATGAAGAATAGAAATCAGAAAGCTTAAAATTACGTATGCTGGGACTTTAGAGAGATGAGCAAAATTCATGAGTATACAGGTTGGCAGAAGAGAAAAAAAGTCGTTATTAAATTTAGATACTAAAAGGACATTACTACCAACCTCAGGAAAACAGGAATATTGAGGAATGTCGCATACCATCTCAAAAAAGGGATAGAGAAACTTAAAATCTGAGTAGATTTATAACAAGTAGTGGGGAATGCAAAGTAAACTCTGGAAAGAAGAGCTCGGGCCTGGGTGGTTTCACAGGAAATTCCAACAGACTTTTAAATAGTCTGAAAATTCAATTCTTTAAGTGTTTTTAAAGTTGTGTGTGTGTGTGTGTGTGTGTGTGTGTGTGTGTGTGTGTGAAAACTTCTTGCCCCACTTATAAATTCAGTATTATCACCCTGATACCCAAGCAAATGAAGCAGGCTGGAGAGGTGACTCAGTAAATATGAGCATGTACTACTCTTGCAGAGGACCCAAACTCAGTTCCCAGCGCTAACATCAAGCGAGTCACCTACTGTAACTCTAGGGGCATCCAACACTTCTGGCATCGGAGAACTCTTCTGACTGTATACACAAACAGTACAGTTAAAAATACAGACAGCTCAATGGTTAAGAGCATTGCCTGCTCCTGGAAGACCTGGATTCTGTTCCCAACACCAATTTGGTAGCTGACAGCTGGCTGTTAACTCCAGTTCTAGCAGGAGATCCAACACGTGTCCCTTTAAGTCACCAGGCACTACACGTGTGGTCCAGTCAACACTTCAATATAAATCAAAAGGAAAACATACTAATATTCTTCAAAAACAAAAGTTCTAGAGTTTTAGCTTGTGCTAAATGTTGTCTTCCTGTGATATTAATAGCCATGGATAACGTTCCTACAACTAAGCTAGGCATGGTAGAGCAGCCTTTAATCCTGGCATTTGGGAAGCAGAGGCAGGTGTGTCTCTGAGTTCAAAGCCAGCGTGGTCTAAATGAGTCCCAGACCTGTCAAGGCTACAATCCTGTCTTAAATCCTACATCTAGCTTTTGTTTAAAACAAAACAAACAAACGAACAAACACCCAAACCTGTAGTATTCCTTTGCTTAATGTTTTGTGAGAACGTATCCCTCATCAAACAGTTGCCCTGTGTTGGATCAGAAAGGCAAGGCACATTCTTGATTATTTCCTTCATCCACTTTCAGAATAATATTGGTTTCCCTGCATTCTTTGATGAAAGGTTATCTACTAAGCCATCTATGGTTGCGGGAAAATACTAAAAAATGGCACCAGCTGGGTGTTCTCATCTCCACAGACTCTCTGGCCTGGAACTCCCGAATTCTCTCCTTCCGACTCGATATGTTCCCACGGCTAGTTGCTGCCACATCAGCCACACACATTCAAATTCTGTGCCCTGTCACCGGACCTTTCTCTGGAAGTTGAGTCACCCCGGGAAGGAAAACAACACAAACTTAGTTTAGAATCAACAGGTAACTCAATCGCTGGGTGCAACTACCAACGTTCTAATTAGCCATACTAAATTAAATCCTCCGGTGGCAGATCCCCCAGGGATCTAACCGGGGGGGGGGGCCTCTAGTTCATCACATCTTGTACTCCAAAATCTGTCCAAAAACCCCATCTCTTTTCTCCTCTGCCCTACCCCTCCGACCTGGAAGTCACGCCTACTCACCCAGTAATTGGTCCCCTGAAATCTTTATTCATCAAGGGAAGGTCCTTGCCACAATTTATTGCTCAAGATCAAGAACATGGATTTATATACACGCCGGATAAGGTTTGCTGATTTCAGCTGTTACTATTAACGTTCAAAAATAACCCGATCTATGGCCTGTGTATCTTTGAGGTGGTCCTGGTAGTCACTGGTAATTTCCTATCTGGTATGAAAGATTGTTGTCTTTTATGTTTCCTACACGAGGGCTGTACTTAACTAGTCATTTAAAGATTTATGCTTCTTAAAGTAGGTAGTTACATATGGAGGCCAAAACTGTATAATACAGGAAGGATTGCTTTTAGCCACTGTCATTTCTGAGTTCTGGATTTCAGAGGACAGAAGTGAGAATTTCCCCCAAAGATAAAATATGTCCATGGTGTTTTTAAAGGAAAATGTTCCCTGTGGTCTTGGACATTGGAAAGCTTGGTCCTTGGTTTGTGGAGCTGTTTGGGGAGGCTTAGAAGGTGTGACCTTGTTAGAAGAGGTGTGCCACTGGGAACCGGCTTTGACCTTTCGAAGACCCATGCTATTCCCACTTCGTAGTCTCTCTGCTTGTGCGGCCCTTCAAGATGTGAGCTCACAGCTTCTCCAGCTGTCATGTTGGCTGCTTGTGTCTCACTGCTCCATCATTTAAGCCCTCAGAACTGTAAGCCAAATAAATAAACCCTTCTCTAGGTTGGCTTGGTCGTGGTGTTTTATCACAGTAATGGAAAAATTAACTATGTTGTGTTGATAGTTATACTTCGATTTTCATTTGAACCACAAGGTTTTTATACTTAAAATCAACAGTCTTTTTTTTTTTTTTTTGGTTCTTTTTTTCGGAGCTGGGGACCGAACCCAGGGCCTTGCGCTTCCTAGGTAAGCGCTCTACCACTGAGCTAAATCCCCAGCCCCTAAAATCAACAGTCTTAAGTCAGTACCTCCCTTTAACTTGGCCAGAACAACTTGGGTTTTTTTAATATTTATTTATTTATTTTATGTATAAGTACACTATAACTGTCTTCAGACACACCAGAAGAGGTCATCAGATCTCATTACAGATGGTTGTGAGCCATCATGTGGTTGCTGGGATTTGAACTCAGGACCTCGGGAAGAGCAGTCAGTGCTCTTAACCATTGAGCCATCTCTCCAGCCCATCATAACTTGGGTTTTAATGACACTAAACTGACTCTTTTAAGAAGTAAAGATCCTTCCACCCCCAGCAGTGCTGGGATCCAATGCCTTGTGCATGCTGGGTCAGTCCTCTACCACTGAGCTGTATGCCCAGCTCCTAGTTACTCATCTAACTTAGAATGTGCCACAGATGGCCTAGGGATAGCAATGCCATCGCCAAGAACAGTGTATTGTCATTTAGGCAGCTCTTGTCCTTGGGGTGCACCCTCTTCCTCCGAAGGGTGTAGAGTTAAACTGCCATGTTTATCTGTGATACGGATTACTGCCGTTGTGGCTATCCTCAAACAAAATTAGATTTACTCCTTATTGATGTCACGTTTTAGAGGGTTGTCTTTTTTAAAAAGTATTTATTTGGCTTTAGTAGTAGTCTCAATGGTTACAATGGCAAATTAACAAAATACGATTTATTTAAGGAAATAAAACTTTTTAGTTCTTTCTCCTTGTTTTTTAGTAGGTCTCTGTTTTAGCCTGCCATTGGATATTTTTTATTTATATTTCAAATTTTATTCCCTTTCCCAGTTTTTCATCCATAAGCCCCCTTCCTCTCCCCCTCCCCTTCTTCTATAAGGGTGTTCCTCCCACAACCTCCCTTCCCGGCCTCCCTGCCCTTACATTCCCCTACACTGGGGGGCCCAGCCTTGGCAGGACCAAGGGCTTCTCCTCCCATTTTTAAAATAGAGACACCTTCCTTAACAAATAGAACCCGTCTTGTTATACGTTCAAAAGAAAAACATAAGGGAAAAGGAGAAAGATGAAATTCAGGTGCCAGACTGGAGATGACCCCTGTGTGAATGAGGAGCCATCCTCTAGAACTCTGCACACACGCTGGAGTTGACAATTCCGTGGTGGTGTGAGAAAAATTAAGGGATTAGTATTGGGTGGAGGGGAAGCTGGGTAGTAATGGATCACTAATTCCTTATGTGATTCATGGGAGTGTGAAGAAGATCCTGGTGATGTGGAGACCCTTCAGATTTGTTCCCTCTTGAAGCCATGAGCCCAAGTCTTTATGACCTACCCCAGAGAGCTGGTGACACAGAAATAAACCCACATCAACTTCCTCTGGGTCAGAGTTGTAACCTCGTAGTTCTTTGAGGGTGGTTCCCAGGAGCAAACTCAGCTGGGTGTGTCAGTTGCCAAAATTCTCGTGAGCTACGGAAGGGACACTGTGAAGGGGAAACTGGGTGACATGCGGTGGCATCTAATACACCCACCCCTTTGCACTCTCCTCACTTCTCAAATAATGGATTTGGGGATCTGCCTCCTAATCAGACCAGGATTATGCTGGTCTCATTTCCTCAGGAATCTACAAGAGCTGGTCCAGGGCTTCAGCTGAATCCTGAAGTCTCTTCTAAACATTTCTTACCCACTGTCATGGGGGGGAGCCACCAGTTTAAGAAGGGTAGCAGCGCTGGCTCAGACTGGGCTCTTTTATTTGATACAAGCCCTCCCACTCCCCATCCAGTGAGCTTCTGTAGTGAACAGTGTTTCTGTGGTAACATAGGGTATGTTCTCAGACAATCTACAGAGTTTGGGCATGTTATTGTTAACAAGAAGTTATCCAGGGACATGTCAGGGTGTCCCCGCCCACTTCACCAGAGTTGGAAAACAAGTCATCTATGTGTGTTTGTGACTATTCAGACTAGCGTCTTCCACAAAGATCCATACCCCTTGGCGATCATATTGAAAATGAAACAAACCTTACCTGAATCCAGGTGACTTTTCCCTCTCCTTCTACTCTAGTTTGTGAACTTATCACCTCCCCAAATTGGAAAATTCAAATCCCTGGTGATTTTTATAATAGAAATAGAAAAATGAAAAATCCCAGCCCTATGTTTAAGTGTAAAGGATTTAAGCAGCTCCAGTTTCCCCTTTTTCCAACCCTCAACCCTCTATACACACACACACACACACACACACACACACACACACACACACACACACACACGTATGATGTTTTCTGGCTTCCTATAGGGATTGGCTTTGAGGCAAGAAGACATCAACTGCAGAGCTGCCCTGGGTGTGTTTATTAAGGTAGAGAGGAAAGGCACGAGTGGGAGGGTTTCTAGCTCTTGTTGAAGAATAACATCTTGTCAGGCAGAATTTTCCCAGGTTCACCTCAACCGAACGTTGTCAGGGCCCCCTGGAAAAGAGAGGCCAAGCTTGAGATGCTCTTCACTGCTACCAAGGACTGCTGAGGAGAGGACATGGGCACCTTAGATTACTCAACACAGGAAGGCATAGAAAGGAGCTGGTTCTGGAGAGAGTCCTTGTAAAGCCCATAGGGAGGGGCCCTAGGACAAATGTCATGGCCTGCTGGCAGCCACTTGTGAAAGGTAAACCTCGAAGAACTCCTTGGACTCTTCCAATTTTAGTTAGGATATGGGTTGCTGGAGCATATCAGGAAGCAAGGACTCTATACGATGTTGAAGGTGGCTGGGGAGGGGTACCCACCCAGGGAGGAATAGCCATGCAAGGAAGATGCCCATGTTACCAGCAGTGACTTCACAGCTCCTACAGCCTCAGGGCCCAGCTCGGTGACGCACTTCCTGGAACCATCTATGAGAGGATCCAATGGGATGCCCAGGCTGGCCAGGATGAACCTCAGGATGGCCAAGTGGCTTAATGGTAGGCTAGGCACAGCCCCTGCCACAGCCTCTGCAGCTGGAGCAAGGGCAGCCACGGGTTCTACCACAGGCTTGGCCAGTGAATCCACGAAGAAAGCAACGCCTACCAACACAAAACAGAGAACCTAGGTCTTCTCAAGGATTCTGAAGACACAACTCCTCCAGGGAGGGCACTCAAGCGAGACTTCACAGCCACCTACTTACTTCCTGATTGGTGGCTGCCCTGTGTCAAGGGAGAACGCCAGCAGAAGTTAGGAAAGGTCGCCACATAGTGGGCCCAGGGAGGAGATGGCTACAGAGAGAGCCGTAGGAGATGGGTAAGGTTTTTAGAGCTGGGGACGTTCATACTGTGCCTTGCTGACTGAGGGGGCATTAACCAGGTTGAGAACAGATGGGATAAGTGGTGTCAATCCAGGGCTGGCCCTTGAATAAGCCATCGGGCTGGTGGGTGAAGCGAAGAAGCTGGAGGTGGGTAGGTATATGAGAGGCAGCTGGAAGGCTCAGGTGGGGCTGACAGCAGAAGCTTTGAAGGTCATGGAAAACACAGAGGAAAGCCTCCAAGGATAAGAAGAGGAGCATCTGGGTTCCCCTGCAGACAAGTCTGCTAGAAGAGCTACCATCAACAACCGTGAGGGCGATAAGGTAAAAACCCGCTGGAGCAGCGGCCAGGATAGAGCAGGCACCAATGGCAGGTCCTCCGTAGGAGATGCTAAACCTGGAGGAACTCACCAGAGTCGCTGAGCAGAGCCACACAGAACACTAGAAAGATGGCGGTGAGCTTCATGGTGGAATGAGACTCGGAAGATGCTCCTGGGACCTAAGACACACCTCCTGAAGCCTGGCCCGGATGGCTTCATATATCCAGGAGTGGAACCTCACCCTCCTGGGAAACGTGTTGTTTGCTCAGCTAATAGGCCGAACTGCAGCCAACTTCCTCCTCTCGTCAGTGGACCCTGGGAGGATTGCACATCCCACATCCCACCTCGGTGCTGGCGATTTCCTCTTGGCAGGGTCTCCTGAACTCAAGTGCTAGGCCTTTTCTTCCAGGAACCAAGGTCCTTTGTCTCCATAGGGCCCACCCAGGCCTACACCTAGATTCTGTGGTGACTGACCCCACCTCAACATTATCACGGAACAGGCCAGGGGCCCACGGTTCGGTGGGAACAGGCTCCCCATGGGCGATTAGGCAGGTTCTGGGGCTGGAAGTCTGAAGAGCACAGTGTGAATCGGCAGGTGCCACGGACCCCAAATCTCTCAGTGAGCTATTGGTCTCTGGCCCCAGACTATGGAAAATGTCCCACCATGACAGTCTTCCCAGCTCCTGTTGGTCTGGGAGCACCCATGTATTTGAGCCGGAAAGGAATGCCTAATAGTCTGGCGGGGCAACTGGGTCTCTCTCTTGGCTACATCTTGGACCTGGGACATCTTTTCTGTCTTTGAAATCACCCTCAAAGGCAGCAGATGAGCTCGGTACACTTCAGAGTTTCTCTAGAAGCCCTTTCTCGTCCACCACCTGCAGAAGTCTAGCAGAGAATGAAGTACTGATACCCTTCCGTTAGGCTCGTTAGCGGGGAGATCTGACTCCCAGCATTTTAGAATGCTTTGTGAGCAGCAGATGAGCAAACCTTGATTTTTCTAGCTAGAAGGAAAGGGTCTCCAGCGGCCCCTGGGCTGCTGTGAAGGTTTACAGTGGCAGCTCCCACCTGTTTCCAGCCTGTGACTTGCGACCATGCTGACGTTGCCTCTGCCCATTCCGTCCATCTTTTCCTTATTGCTTTATCTGGGAAGTGTTTGTTAGTCACGTGGAAGTAATTTCAGTTTGTGAGGTGTGTGCACCTCCTTTTAATGGGTTTCTGGAAGGAACGCTACTTGTGAGGCAGGCAGCATGGAGACCATTTGTGAGGATATAGAGGGCGCCGCTTCCACACCCAGAAGACTCCGAGCCTCTTCCTCTGAAGGGCACATCTGTGAAGTGGATGCTGCTCTGATCAACCACCTTCCTGAAAAGCCACGCCCAGCTGGCCTGATAACGGTGTTCATTTTCTGTGATAACTGTAGTGTAACCCACCCTGCTGCTGCTGCTGCTGCTGCTTCCTCCTCCTCCTCCCCCTTCTTCCTCTTCCTCTTCTTCCTCTTCCTCTTCTTCCTCCTCCTTCCTCTTCCTCTTCCTCCTCTCCCTCCTCCTACCCACCTTCTCCTCCTACCTCCTCCTCCTCTTCTTTTTCTTCCTCTTCCTCCTCTTCTGTCTTTAAATTTACAATTATGAATATAGATTGTCATATGTGGTTTTCACTGTAACATTTCCATACAACATGTACAATGCATTGATCATAACTTACTCTCCCAATGCTTTCTCACACTCTGTCTTCCTCTTCTACCTAGTCCTGTTGCACCACCCTGTTATTGCATCTTCTGCTTTCAGATGTGTGTGTGTGTGTGTGTGTGTGTGTATTGTAATTCTGGCTTCCATGTTTGAGAAAACATGGCAATATTCATGAAAAAGCATATTATATAGTATATGTATTTGTACATTTTATGATACCTCTTTTTGTTGGTTTCTGATTTTATTAAGATCTGATCAGATGCAAGAGAGTAATTAAATTGTGTATTTGTTAAGACTTGCTTTAGATTGTAAAATATGATCTATTTTGGAAAAAGTTTCAGGAGCTGAAAAAAAAAGCAAAGTGTATGTTCCTCTGCTGGATGGAATATTCTGTAATGTCTGCTAAATCCAGTTAATCTAAGGCGGAGTCTCTCAACCTGTGGATCACAACCGTGAAGAGAGTCAAACAACCCTTTTATACAGGTTGTATATCAAATACCCTGCATACCAGATATATACATTGCGATTCATAACAATAGCAAAATTACTGGTATGAAGTAGCAACAAAAATAATCTTATGGTTTGGGGTCACCACAACAAGAGGAGCTGTATTTAAGGGTGTGCTGGCATACACTTTAGTCCCAGCACTCAGGAGCAGGTGGACTTCAAGGACAGCCTGGTCTACAGAGTGAGTTCCAAGACAGCCAGGGCTACACAGAGAAACTCTGTCTCAAAACAAACAAACAAATAATAAATAAGTAAATAAATTCTGAATTCATTCTTTGTTCAGTATTTCATTCACTTTGGTATTGTTGGAGTCTCAGTTACTGAAAAGCTGACTTTTGGAGGAGTCATGCTATCTCCCCACCACACATACACACACCATGTTTCTTATGTTTGTGTTGAGATTTGCGCATATGTCTCAATAGATAATGTCTTTTTCTGTGTGTGAGGGTCTCGGTGACTAGCTTCTCTGGAGAACTCCATCCCCACTACTGTCCAAAGAGGAAGCCCTGGTAACAGCAACCACAGTAAGGATAGACCAGACACAGTAATACACTTTACAAAATTACAAAACAACTTTACCACTCGGCTGTACTGAAGAAAGGCACCGACATGTAGACTAAGAGAAAAATTAAAGTTAATGAAAAACCATTACTAATAAGGAAAATATTAGTGGAGAAAGAAAATAAGCAGTAAAATTGTAAAAAAAAAAAAAAAAAAGGAAGAAGAATGAGAAAAGAGTTAAGGGAAAAGAATAGTAAAAGATCCTTCCTAATTTTATGCAGCCACTGAGAGGTGAAATCGCATTTTCAGGAAATGGGTGCAGCTGGAAATCACGGTGTTAAATGAAATAAGCACACAGACAAATACCCATGCCACTCTCATATGCTGATCCTGGATGTAGAGCTATGTTCTGGTATGTGTGTGCTGTGTGCATGTGTGTGCGTGCATGTATGGGTGCGTGTGTGCATGCATGTTAGTTTTCAGAGGACTACAGAAGCAATCACAACACGGAGAGAGATATCTTGAGAGGTGGAGCATGGAGTAGTAGAGCCCAAGTAGAGTGGCGCATGAGTGGGCAAAACGGGAAACAACTGGAGGGGAGAAGGTGGGGCCCAGAAGGAGGGAGAGAAGCAATGTCTAATGACGCAAATTGACACATGTACAGAGATAGTGTGAAGAGAGTAGTCTGGATGCCGATCTAAAAACTAACTTTAAAAACTACCAAAGTTCTAAAACTCTGCATCACACAGCTATCTATGAATGCCCTACATGCCTTTCGGGGTTGTGCGTCCACATTGCCTGGTCTCTAGAAATCTTCTTCAAATATAGCTCGAAACCTGTGCCCATTAAAAGATTTATTTATGGGGTTGGGGATTTAGCTCAGTGGTAGAGCGCTTGCCTAGCAAGCGCCAGGCCCTGGGTTCGGTCCCCAGCTCTGAAAAAAAGAAAAGAAAAAGATTTATTTATTTATTTTTATGTATGTGAGTACATTGTCACTGTCTTCAGACACACCAGAAGAGGGCATCAGATCCCATTACAGATGGATGTGAGCCACCATGTGGTTGCTGGGAATTGAACTCAGGACCTCTGGAAGAGCAGCCAGTGCTCTTAACCACTGAGCCATCTCTCCAGCTCACCTGTGCCCATTATATACAACCTCCACTTCCTTTTCTCCTATCCTTGCCTCTTTGATGACTCTAGAGTCTGCCATAACATCATGGATCGAGACTTCAGGTGAGCTCTGGCTGGCGTTGTCGGATCCTCCATCATTTTGAGTAAGCCCCAGTCTCTTCCACAACAGCTGAGCCGTTTGCATTCCCATGCACAGAGCTTCTCCTCAGCTCTCTGTATTCTCTTCTGACAGGATTCCAGTGACCCAACTGGTCACGTTGGGCATCTAGGAGCTGGACTTGGGTCTGCTTTCCACCATGCTGGCTGAGAACCAGAGACAACCAAGTTCAGGCAAAATCAAAACTGACAAAGGTGGAGACCTGCCATTCGAGAGGTCCCAGTGGCTTGTGAACTCTCCTGGTGTCGGTCCAGTGGCCTCCCTGCACACCCTTCCTGGGATTCTTTGTCTTTAAAACAACCTTCCAGCAGGATGTGGTGTTGCATGCCTGGGCTTCATTACAATACCCTGTGTTAAAAAAAACCAAAACAACAGAACAAAGAAAAACAAAACTAGCCTTCTCGGGCTGAACCGGAGAGCTCACTAGTGGAGTACTTGTCTTAACAAAAGGAAGGACCTGGATTTGATCACCAATGATGAAAAATGGCAAAAACAAAACAAAAATTCCCAGCAACGACTGCCCCACCCCCCCTTCCACTTCCTGATTGAATAGTTTGAGCGACCGCTTCCTGGCTTCCCATGAGCTTGCCGCGGCGTGACCACAGGCCTTGACATGATTGCCAAAATACATCCTCACAGCAATGCAAGTCATCATGGCTCATCGTACTTTCCCAGTTGTGTGAGGGTCACTCAAAGCTCAACTTAGGCCAATCAGGCCCAATCCTTCACCACACGCTGGCATTTAGAACTGGCCTTGTGGACGTCCTCAGTGCCAGTCAATGGGGGGAGAGTTGGGATCTGCTTGTGTTGAGGGGCCAGACGATGCCTCTGAACTAGCTTCTGGAGGCTGCTGTCAACACCTCCCTGGTGGCTGAAGGCAGTTACTTGTTCTCTCTTCTGAAGGCCAGAAATCACGTATCAGTGGGGTGAAAACCAAGTGTTGGTGCACTCCCTCGGGAGCCTGTGGGAAGGTTGATTCCTGGCTTCTAGTTTCTGGGATTCCTTGGCTGTTGTCTCTGCTGTCAGACTGCGTGTGTGTGTGTGTGTGTGTGTGTGTGTGTGTGTGTGTGTGTGTGTGTGTACGTGTGTGCATTCTCTTTGCCTATTTTTTTTTTTTTTGGTTCTTTTTTTCGGAGCTGGGGACCGAACCCAGGGCCTTGCGCTTCCTAGGCAAGCACTCTACCACTGAGCTAAATCCCCAACCCCCTCTTTGCCTATTATATGACTACATGTGACTGCATTTAGGACTGACCCAGATAAGCCAGGAGAATTACCTTGTCTCAAAAATAATGAGCTTAATTGTACTGCCAACTCTCCATAGAAAGTGACATTTAAAAGACCTGGCAATTGTTTTCACTGTGTATCTTATCCTTCAATATCTGTGTTGTTTTGTCATGGCTGGTGGAGTGTCTCCAGTGGGTGTCAAGGCCTACCTGGCATGTGGGAGGGAGGAGGATGGACAGGGTTGGTCAGTATCCCCTCTGGACTGTCCCCCCCAGTTCCTGAATGCCTGTTCCCTGGTGGCCCAGGACTTGCTATGATACTGAGGAAGTGCTTGGCACTTCTTCAGATAAGAGGGTCAGCTTGTCCCAGGACGTGTTTGCAGGACATCCTTTGGGCCAAAACAAACATTCACGCCTTGACAATCCTCTGGGAATGCAGGAAGTGCTAGATGTAAACAGTGGCTTTGAAGGCTTTGAGCATGGGTCAAATATCAGCTTTGAAACCTTGGAAGGACCGTGAGGACCTCAAAGCTGGGTGCTCTGCCAATGGCGTCCCTTCAGCAGACAGAGCGTGCGTGCGTGAAGGGAGCTTCTTGGGCCTTTATCATGGTGCCTGGTTTCAAGAAGCATCAAGGGGAGGTTGTGCTGGCGTGATGCTCAGTGCTAGGCCCCGCAGCAGGTTGTTACCGACAATAGAGGCCTACACCATCAACAGGCCCTCTGCTTGAAAAACTGGGAGGCCTGGTCATGCTTTCCCCATGCTGAGATTTCTGTCCCAGGGTCCAGTTCAACTCTCAGCTTGGCTCCAGGGTCTTGTAGGTCCATGCTTGGTGCCTCTCCATTCATGTGTACATACTTGGGCCTAAAGTGTGGCTGTCATAAGCATGTAGACATGGAGCTTAGGCATGTAGGCTTAGACAGACTGGCATGCTGCATCCTGAGCCCCTGGGTTGGGGAGTGACCAGATGTCTCTTCTTAATTTTTTCTCCTTTCATATTTGTCAGTCAACACACCCATCACGAAGACTTGCTGCGCTGGATCTCTCCCTCTGATACCCAGGCTAAGTTCATTCTTAATCATACTAGGGCCTTCAATGCCATCTCTCAGTGAGAGTATGCTTGCCCTGCTGGAGCAGGTAGACTGGCTTCTCTGCCCTTCAGACAGGGCATCTTGATCGTCACTCCTGGGGGAGGTGTGTGGGGGTGGGGGTGAGACCTCCACAATGACTCATTGACATGTCGCTTCGCTGTGGACCAGTTAGGTTAGACCCCTGCTTTATGATTATTTGTGTGTTGTAGGGTGGGTCTTGTACACATTACTCCTGTCTCTGCGAAAAGCACATGAAGCTGACAAATGGGCTGTGTTGAGTTTCTTTTCAGTTCTTCTCCATTCTTTTCCTACCAGGAGGTGGAGAGGGATTGGCCTCTGGGCTAAGTCAGTACCCAGCTTCTTTCCGAGATCCTGGCCCCTTGCTCTTCCTTTTTAAAAAAAGATGTATTTATTTATTCTATATAAGTACACTGTCACTGTCTTCAGACACACCAGAAGAGGGCAGCAGACCTCATTACAGATGGTCATGAGCCACCATGTGGTTGCTGGGATTTGAACTCAGGATCTCTGGAAGAGCAGTCAGTGCTCTTAACCACTGAGACATCTCTCCAGCCCTAGTTCTTCCTTTAAGATTTATTTATGTTATTTATATGAGTACACTGTAGCTGTCTTCAGACACACCAGAAGAGGGCATCAGATCCCATTACAGATGGTTGGGAGCCACCATGTGGTTGCTGGGATTTGAACTCAGGACCTCTGGAAAAGCAGTCGATGCTCTTAACCACTGAGCCATCTCTCCAGCCCCCGGTTCTTCCTTTAAAAACACTTTTTTTTAAAAAATTGATTTTGTGTGTGTGTGTGTGTGTGTGTGTGTGTGTGAATTTCACAACATGAAGCCCAATTCCATTCACCTCCCCCTTCTTCCACATCTGCCCTCCAACCTTGCAAGCTCCCCCCACAAAAGAAAACAAAAATTAAAAATAAGAAAAAAACCATCTCGCTGTGGAAGCTGTGGTGTGTCATGTATGTCACGTGGTATATCCTTTCCCCCAAATGGCTTTATTTGCAAATGTTCGTTGCGATGAGTTGTTAGTCTGGTTCGAAGCCTCTGGCTTCTGCTACATTATGAATACTGAATCCTCACTTGGACTCCTCTTGGATAACCTGTTGTTGTCTTGTGTCATAGAGATCTTGAAGCTTTGGTTCTGCAGGATTGGCTCCTTCATGTGCTCTAGCAGTTCACAGATGGGGTAGATGTTGGGGTGGGCCAACTCAAAGTCCTGGGTCTGAGAGCCTGGGTGGTAGCTAAGTTGGTCAACATACCTGCTCTGCTGGGCCTATGCACCAGGGCCAGTTCCACTGAGCTGTCCAGGGGAGAGGCAGGGCCAGCTGTCCTGTGTTCACGCCACTGGAGCCAGCTCTCTTGCACCCACGTCACCACGGCCAGCTTCCCTTCACCCATGCCACCAGGGTGAGCTCTACTGAGCTGCCTGGACCCTTCTTAAGGGTCCCATGGAGACTTCTGAACTCAGAATCTCTTTCTTCCCACCAATATGGCTTCCTCCCTAGGGACGTCATAATCTTCTGCCTTGACAATTGCATGGCCAAGGGATGTATCCTTCTATGGCTTCCTTGCTTAAATAATTACCTCAAGGTCAGAGAGGCACATCCAGGCTCTACTAGCAGCTAAGACAAGGCCATGGCGGCAGGGCCCTGGACTTTGTTTAACACCAGGTATACGTGGCTTGGGGAAGAAGCCAGGATCTATCTGTAAGTCTGTGGCCACTAACGGCCAGAGCAGAGAGGGCTGCTGAGCTCTCTCGGAATCCCTGGCTCACCCACCAGGTACACAGATGTGCTGTGTTCTCCTCAGTGGCCTCCTTCCTCCTTCCTCCTAGCTCAGCCAATCTGGGCCCTGGGGCTCTCAGCAGAGTCTCCAATGTGTCTTGTTAGCACTCGTGCGAAGGCCTTCGCTTTGGTCAATATTGATCTGGTTCTCTCAAGCACTTTGTGTTTCCTGTCTCTCAAAGCCTCTGACAAAGGATCCTACAGAAGGTGGCACAATACAATCAGCATGGTTCCTCCTGGGGCGGGGGTGAGGGGGCTCGGGGCATTGCTGAAGGAGGCAGAATGCTGGCCCCATGGTAAGCGGTGACTGAAGTCCATGGAAGGTTCTTCCTTCGGTCAAAACTTTATCCAAGCTCAATTGGCGTCAACAGGACCTTGCGTTTTCAGCTCTCTGGTCCTGTTTTTCACATTTGCCCTTTCTGTCTCATGCCTGTACCCTCATAGGGCAGGAAGGTCCCCCATCAACTAATGCCCTTGGCTGCCTCCACACACTAGGACCCAGGGTCATATAAGCTGGTGGGTTAGATAACTGGGGAGATCCCACCCCAAACTCCAGCCCAGGGTCTCACCCACATCAAAGACAGAGTCATTGCTGTCCCAAAGCGAGACCCATGCAATGGCTTAAAATGCAATAGTTCAGTAGCAGCCCTTGGGGTACTCTCATCTCTTATGGGACACAGAAGGGGTGGCACACATTCCAGCCCCCTGCAAGAGGCTATATCCCAGAGGAAGTACCCAGGTGTCCCACTGCACACGAGAGGCTCTCAGAAGGTTCCCAACACTGCCTCAGTGGCCAGGCAGGATGACAAGAGCCACATGAACCTAGCCACTTTGACCCCCTGTTTGCAATGATTGGCCAAGGTTTTCAAGGATGCTATCTATCCCCAGACACATTCTAAATGTTCAATTCTCCCTCCCTGCAGTCTCTCTGAGTTTTCCTCTGCCCCATATTAGTCATCCATTCCAATATTCTCCCAACTCCTGTCTGACTGCAGCAAACTTGTCCAGCTTTACCTGAAAAGCAGAGGGTCCTGCATCCCCCTGCACCTGTGTTTCTGATGGCAAGGGGGTGTAGAGCATTCAGTCCAGGGTGGGGAAGCAAGTCACCTCCCCTGCTTTGGTGGCAGCAATCACTCAACTCCAGACTTCCCTGGGTCAGAGACACTGACAGCTCCCTTAGCTGCAGGAGCCTCCTAGTTTTGTGTAACAGGAGGAATACAGGTCCAGCTGATGTCTGTTTCCCTGCTTCTAAGTCAGCTTCCCACCGCTCCCTGCAAGGCCTTCTGTTACTCGCAATGGCTGCAGCCCCAGAGGTCTGTCTGTGATTGCTTGAAGGGTTGTTGTGGGAAGACGAGAACCCCACTTACTCTGATGCAGAAAGAAGGATAAGAGGGTGGTGACTCAGCGGGGCTTTCTATAACAAATGACCATGGGCTTGGCTTAAATGCTACATTCATTCACTACTTGCAGTTCTGCAGATAGAAAAGTCCAAGATCAAAAAGCAGGGACGGTTTTGTATCTGATGAGGACTCACTGTCTGACTGGTGGATATGTTTTCATACAGTGGGAAGAGGGGGAAAGAACTCCCTCTCGGTGTGTGCCATCTAACTTTTTTAATCCCTTGGTGTGATAGGTTCTTATATTTGGATGCTTGGTCCCTAGTCAGTGGAACTGTTTGGGAAGGATTAGGAGGTGTGGTTTTGTTGGAGGAGGTGTGACATTGGGGGCAGGCTTTGAGGGTTCAAAGGCCCATACAATTTCTGGTCATCCCCACCCCCCAGCCTCTCTGTCTGATATTTATGGATCAGATGTA